>NC_137093.1:3492658-3719742 GCF_951640355.1 Cnephaeus nilssonii
TAATACATTTTTGCAAGTGAATGAGGGAATGTGAAAAAGTTGTAAATACATTTAAATGAAACAAACTCGCATAAGAGGATCTTAACAAAAGGATAAATGAGATACTGAGCCACTGAGATGTGAAAGGAATGCTTCCAGGTAAAAATAAAATTTGAGCAGTTTTGAAAGGGAAGGGTGTAATTAACATATATTCATCACTATATATCAGATAATTGACACGTGTTAACGTTAATCTTTGCAGCTCTGTGAGGCTTAGAAAAGTTGCTCAGGGTCCCACATCTGGAAACTGGAGATGAAGAAGTTGGAGCTAGTATACCTTGATGTTTATGATGTAGAGGCACCATGTTAGGTGTTTTACATTCATCATTTTATTTAGTCCTCTCAACAGTCCTAGAAAGGACATTTATCATCCCCATTTTAGAGCTAGCTTGGATAAAGAGAGAAGGTGGGAGGGATTAAGCAACTGGATCAGGCTGGGGGTCTCTGAGAGGTCTATCTGGCCCTGAATAGCAATGTGAGCAGCGATATAAGAGCTAAGATGTGTGAAGTTCCAGGCAGTCTGCATGCAGATTTCATTTACTCCTGAGGCAGGTCATTCCTTTCTCCATCTTCCACTCAGGGAAGCTAAGGCTCAGAGAGGCAAGTAACTTGTCCAAGTGGAC
The DNA here is from genome assembly GCF_951640355.1 of Cnephaeus nilssonii. Taxonomy (NCBI): domain Eukaryota; kingdom Metazoa; phylum Chordata; class Mammalia; order Chiroptera; family Vespertilionidae; genus Cnephaeus; species Cnephaeus nilssonii. Next base: position 3,493,321 of record NC_137093.1, read on the forward strand.
AACCTGGGAGGGGGGCTGGAGCACCTTCCCAGAGTTCAGCCGTACTCACTCCGCTGCCTGCTTCTCAGTGGCCACATCTGGCAAAGCAACTCTCCCTGGCTCACAGGAGACCTCCGAGGACGTCTCCTCGCTCTCTGAGTCACCTCTGCGCACAGCTGTGCAGCAGGTATTGTAATGTCCCGAAAGCGGACACATGCGTGTGTGGGAAATACCCTAACCCACCTGGCGGGCGGGCGGGCGGGCGGGCGGGCGGGCAGGGGCTGTGTGAGGCCGGGGGCACATCTGGAGTGCAGACTCTTCCGGGAAGGACATCTGCCGGGGAGGGGTGGGATGCAGGCCCGCAGCAGCTTTCCAGCGAGCAAGCCCCTCTGATGAGCAGGCCCGTGCTCGGCTAAGAAACGTGGGGGAATGCATTCGTTTTTGTGGCAACTATGAAAACATCTGTGCCAGAGGCTGCTCAGAATGAGGTGAAGGACAAGCAGAGTGTGGAAATAAGTGGGAAATGGGGGCTTTATAAGCAGAGCCTGTTAGCTGGGTCTCCGAAGACGGCAATGAAACAGGGTTTTTCACTCCCCCGCCCGGGCGTCAGCATCCCTGCCCCTTCCCTGCTGGCCATGCTCCACCGCCTTCCTGGAGGAGGGGGGCGGTTTATTATTTATTTGTTTGTATATCCTCACCCGAGGATATTTTCCCATCGATTTTTAGAGAGAGTGGAAGGGAGAGGGAAAGACAGAGAGAAACACATCGATTGGATGCCTCTTACACGCGCCCAGACCACAGCCCTGGCCAGGGAGCAGCCTGCAAGCCAGGTACGTACCCTGGACGGGAATCCAACCCGGAGCCCTTCGGTCTGCAGGCCGAGGCTCTATCCACTGAGCCATACCGGCCCGGGCCGAAGGGAGCGTGTTAGAAGCGCTTCGGGTGAGATGAGAGCGCTAATCTGTGAACCGGCCGATGATGTTTTCTCCGTGGGCTCCGGGGGCCCCGGGCAGGGGGATGAAGGAGCCGGCCCCCTTCCCCGCCACCCCTCACGGTGCTCTTTAGCCGTGGGCTTGGTGCCCTGATCCGGGGGCAGCTCAGCCCCCCGCCCCGGCTGTGCGGCCTGGCCCCCTCTGAGCCCCCGTTTTCTCACCTGCCAAGGGCGCTGCGCCTGAGGGCTCCCAGGCCCGGCCCTGCTTTCCCAACGCGGGGCCCCCACCCCAAGGCCCAGCACCTGTGGCCTCGCCGCCGGCCTTCCCCGCCCCCCCCCCCCCCCCCCGCGGGCCTGATGGGACCCGGTTCCCACGGGCCGGTGTCGCCCCCTGGCCGCCAGGCCCGGCCCCGGGCGCCGGTTCCGCAGTAGACTGGATGGTCGGCTCCAGGGGAGCGGCGGGTTTTGGGGCGCCGCCTGGAAGCGTGTCCCGCGTTAACTCGGTGCTAGACGCCGGGGCGAGCGCCCGGGGTCCGGGCGGCCGGCTGAGCCCGAGAGCGGGCGAGGGGAGCGGCCGGGGCGGCGCGGAAGCCGCCAGCGAGGCGGTCACGACTCGCGCAGCCGAAGCTCCGGAGGGATATTTACATCCGCCCCGCGGGGCCCCGCAGCCACCGGGACCCGCCGAGCCGCCCGCCCACGCCGCCCGGAGAGGGCACCCGCCTCTGCGCGCGGCGCGGGGGCTCTGCGCCCCGGGGAGCCGGCCGGCCCCCAGGCTCCGCGCCCCTCCCGGCGCCCCTCCCGGCGCCCCTCCCGGCGCCCCTCCCGGCGCCCCTCCCGGCGCCCCTCCCGGCGCCCCTCCCTCCGCAGACGGGCGGGCCCTGCGGGAGCCGCGCGGGGATGCAGTGAGCAGCCGCGTCCTGGAGCTGCCGAGAGCCCGGCGGCCGGCCGCCCACATGAGCGCCTCTCCCCGCGGACCCAGGTAGGACCCTGACCTCCCGCAGCCCTGCAGGGGCGACAGTGGGGAGCCCGGGGCTACTGGGGCTGCGGGGACCTTGGGGTGCAGTAGGACCCGCTGTTCGTCCGCATCCCAATTTCTTAGGTAACCGCCACGCTCCTAGAGCAGGTAAAGCTATTGACATGGGTCGTGGCCCGGCTGTGTGTCCCCCCTGAGAGCTGGTGCCCGGGAGCCCCGGGACAGACCACCTCCTTCATGAGTTTCGGAGTCCTCTGGCTCCCTCTCCCCGGAGCTCTGGGGGGTCCCAGGCAGTGGAGAGGGCAGGGCAGGGCAGGGCAGGGCAGGGGACGGCTCCTCTCGGCTCTCTGGCCACAGTCTGGCCTGGGACCCTGGCTTCCCTCACCCTCTCTGGCCACTCATCAACCCTCTGCCTACTCTCCTCGCACATAGGGGTCCGGGACTTGAAAGGCAGACGAAGTGAAGGTCATGGGCCGCACCCCTGGGAAGACTGGGAAACCCTGGCGGGGGGAGGTGTGGGAATTCCTGGTGGAGCCCCGTCCGGAGGAAACGGACTTCCTCTGATGAAGGGCCAGAGGCGTGCATTAGGGTGTTGCTAGAGACCAAACTTTGCACCCATCAGCCAACCTCATGCCTGGAGAAAGGCCATTCCTCAAAAAGTGTCTTAGGCCCGGCTGCAGGGGCTCCGGGGTGAGCATCAACCTATGAGCCAGGAAGTCACCGTTCCATTCCCGGTCAGGGCACATGCCCGGGTTGTGGGCTGGATCCCCAGTGTGGGGCGTGCAGGAGGCAGCCGATCCATGAGTCTGTCTATCATTGATGTTTCTCTCTCTCTCCCTCTCCCTTCCTGTCTGAAATCAATAAAAAATGTTTTTTAAAAGTTTCCCAGCGGGTGCACAGGGCCCCGGCCACAGGTGGCCGGCAGTTGACAGCATGATCTTGGGCTGTGCCTCCTGGTGGACCCGTAGCGGTGCGAGGAGCGACTCTATTCCGTGCCCGGAGCCAGCGGGCAGGCGAAGGACTGTGCCTGTCCATGCGCTGGGAAATCCTAGTTCTGTCTAAGGACGTCTTTGTAAAGACGCGGGAAGGAAGTTTTCAGGCAGCAGCAGGTGCGACCCCACTAGCTTCGGTGAGGGCCAAGAAGCCGGGTAGCAGCAGCTGCCTCCTCATCCAGCACCCCTGTGGGCACGGCATCTGTTAGGGACACAAACGGTGTTTTATGGCCCAGGAGCCCTCTGCCTGGCGGCTTTTCAACAGGCGCATAGCTCAGCTGGGGTTCTCTCTTTAGGCTCAGAAAACTAACAGTAGAAACAATTTGCAAACGCTGCCTTTCTTTCCCCCGCCCCCCCCCCCCCCGCCCCCGCAAGGTCCCACTTTGCCCCAATCTGATCTTGAAGCTCTTTGGGGAACAGGCACACTCGGAGAGAGGTATCCATACCCGTGCAGTTGAGCGCCCTCTCTCTGCTCTCTCGTCTGGCAGCATTTAGAAGGTTAGAGGACAAAATAGAGATCGTGCTTCCTGTGTGAGCAAATCCAGCTGCGCTCTGGGCGGGCTGGTGTTTCCTCCCTCGTTCAGCGGTGCCTCTCCTTTGTTCCTCGCTGAAGATCACGTCTCTTGCTCATACCGGATGTCGCTAGCGTGCCACCGTCACGGCTTCTCACAGCTCGAGCTGGCTGCCTTTGATGGTGGACAGTGAGGTCGCCGGGGAGGCCGCCGGGGTTTGTCTGAGGGCCCTCCGCTCCGTTCATTGACGCTGTAACCTGCTCAGAAGATCTTGCCCTCAACTTGCAACTTGGACCGAGAGCCTTGCTGGGCATCATGGGTAGCAGAAGACCCGGGGTCTCCACAGGGCGTGTGGAAACTCTGCTTTTTCCTACCCACACTCAAAGGCCCTTTGGCTTTGGAGGTTTGTGGCCATGCTCTGCTGTTAGTGTTGGAAAGAACCCATTATGAGCAAGTTATCAATCCCTAGACACCTGGAGGGCTGCCAAAGCACCCCAATTTGGCACTGTCACCAGATGTGAATGCCTGGTTTGGTCTCTTGCTCAGCTGTTTCTGAGGATCATAGGCCTTGAATGAAATCACATCTTTATAAGGCGACCACATTATAAAGGTTGTTCTTGCCACCACCTGCTAGCCTTTACCTTTGGACCATACCAGTCAGTGATGTCTTTGTAGATTAGCTCACTATTGACTCCCATCAGGGCTCCCCCATCACCACATCCTAGTCTGTCCCCGTCACCAGCCCCAGGGCTGCAGCTGCACTCCAGGGGTTTGCACTGCTCTGCTCCCTGTGGCTGCTGCTTTTGCACAGGTGGCGTGTGTTATCAGCGACTTGTGGCTTTGGGCTGTTATTTACAACTAGAGGCCTGGTGCACGAGATTTGTGTACTAGATGGTGGGCGGGGAGGGTCCGGACTGAGCCCTCTCGCAGTCCGGGAGCCCTCAGGGGATGTCTGACTGATGGGAGCAGGCCTAAGCCGGCAGTCGGACATCCTTAGTGCTGACGTGGAGGCAGGAGAGGCTCCCACCACCGCTGCTGTACTCCCCACCCATGAGCCTGGCTTCTGGCTGAGCAGCACTCCCCCTGTGGGAGCACACTGACCACCAGGGGGCAGTTCCTGTGTTGAGCATCTGCCTCCTGGTGGTCAATGTGCATCATAACAACCAGTCGTTCTACCATTCGGTCGATTTGCATATTACCCTTTTGTTGTATAGGATTCTGCTGGGATTTATCACCTATTCCATTTTCTCAGCTGATGGGGTGCTTCCTCGTGGGATGCCTGCTGTAACTTACACTCTGCTTTGGTTTTCATTGATTTTTCAGCTTCATTGGCATCTTTTCCTTCTTCCTCTCCTCTGCCCCCTTTGCACCCGTGGAAACACATTTCATGTTTTGCCGAGGCATGATTGTGCGCAGATTGTACCAAAATGATCATTTCCTTGATTTGATCCCGGACCCTATTACGCACAAAGCAGCAGCACTGGCGTCTCTTTAGATGCCCGGGTTCCATTTCCCCTTCATGTTGGTGTATTCAGGGCTCTGGCTTCTAAGGGATGGGCCGTGTCCACTCTGCTTTGTGCCTGGTGGCTGTGCGTTGCACTCTGTATGGGAATGAACAGGCCCAACAAGAGGCGGGAGGGTGGGGACTGTGACAGCAAAGAGAGGGTGGCATCCTGAGTGGGCGCTTGCGTGGCGCTGCCACGTTTGATGTGTGAAGGTAGGCTTCTTAGATGGGGCCCCTTGTCCGGGGACTCCAGTGCAGCTCTGCAAGGCCGCAGTGAAAAGAGGAATTGAAGTTCTCTTCCAGAGTGAGGTGCCGTTGGTGAGTCGGTGAGTTAGTGCCCTGCGAACCCGCCTTTCTGCCAGGCTTTCCCCAAACCAGCACTGAGGCCCTCTTCAGAGAGAGCGCTCCTGGCCGTTCACAGGCTGGGGAGGGGGCGCCGCTCAGCGGGGTAAAGGAGGGAAAGGCGTTGGTTCCATCAGCCCGGCTCACAGACTTGAAACAAACAGACCGCTTCGGGTTGACACGAGGTCAAACCGGACTTTTCCGAGACCCTGCGGGCGGGAAGCAGGCCCGTCCTCTCAGCTGCTGCCAGGCTTCTGGCCCAGCCCTGGGGCCCCCATGAAAGAAATTCCCCTTCTGAGCCAGAATTACAATAAGGTGCATGTGGAGGTGGCTGCTGGCTTCGGGATCAGCATTGAAAAGTGCAACTTCAACATTTATTTTTTTTAAAAACTTCACAAAATTAAAAATTGATTTGTCCAAAACACAAGAGCGGTGAGGTAGTGCTGGCCTTTCTACCCGCCCCAGCACTTAGAGTCGCTGAGCTCGGTGAACAGGAAGCCTGGTGGCCAGATGGAGGGGCCTGAGAAGGCAGCCCCACCTACGCTCACTGCGTGTCATCTAGCTGACCTCTGAAACGCCATCCTGCTGAACACTTTGGTGTGTGGGCCTTAGGGGAGCGAGGGGGCAGAGATGGGAATGGGCCAAAGAGCCATTTCTAGAAAAGTTTGTGAGACCAGGTTGCCTGGGGACAGGCTGCCCGAGAAAGCAGGGGTGGCCCAGGTGGGGGTGTCCAAGCCTGGGAGGAGAACCAGTCCCCGGGAAGGAGAAAAAGAAATGACACATAAAAATGATGAAGGAGAGGAGGGCCGGGCCGCAGAGAGAGGAAGCAAGTGACGTGGGAGGAGACAGGGCGCAGGTGGAAGAAGAGGAAGGCGCGGGCCAAGAGCAAGGAAAGGGGGGGAGCGGGAGGTCGGGGAAAGCAGCGCCTGGCTTCGTGACTTCCGTCCCTGTTCCTCCGACGGAGGGAGGGAGCGAGCGAGCCAGGGACCGCGGCTTTCTGCGCTGTTGGAGCCTCCCGATGAAGCTGTCAGGCCTCAACCCTTCGTGGCAGCTCGTTCTATTTTTACATTTTGCAGTTAAACAAATGACCCTGTGATGGCATTTCCATGAAGATTTTATCCGGCTCACCCACACAGCCAGTGCTGGTGGCTGGATGTTTAGCATAAAATTCCCTTTAATCAGACAACAGGCCCCTCCCAGGAGCCTGGCTGTGAGGGCCTGTGGGGCTGCTCTGAGGGCGGAGGGAGCCGGAGGGCCCTGCGCTCCGCTCATAGCTCAGCGGGCTGTGCAGGAAGAACTCCGCTCACTGCCTGCTGAGACCTCAGCACTCCTCCCCCTTTTTCTCTTCACTTCTCCCCTCCCCTCCCCTCCCCTCCCCTCCCCTCCCCTCCTCTCCCCTCCCCTCCCCTCCCCTCCCCTCCCCTCCCCTCCCCTCCCCTCCCCTCCTCTCCCCTCCCCTTCCCGCAATGGGTTTGATTCCAGCCTTTGTGGACTTCTTGGTCCAGTTCTCCTTGGAGATCTCATTGATGCAAAAGAAATAAAATGAAGCTAAGAAGGTTCCCTCTGGCGGAGTTCACCCTGAGTGAAGGCCCTCCTTGCAGTCTGGCGCGCCCCGTCCAGGGCCTGGTGAGGAAGCGGTGGATCTGCTGGTGTGCCGCTGCTTGGGCAGCAAGAACAACAAGGCTCACACCTGGTGGGGGCACAGGGCAGACAAGGTTTCGCCTGGTTAGACGCAGGCTTGCTGCCTCAAATCCCGAGAGACTCGGTAGGAATTGCATGCGTGCCCGTGCACAGAACCGTTCTTTTGGAGAAAACAACAACAGTGCGTGTTGAGGGGACCGGCTGGTAGGACTAGGCTGATGGGCAGATGTAAACAGGGAAGAATATTCGGAAGGCCTGTCGCTCCCACGCACGTGTGTGTGTTTGACAGGTGTTTGCGGGCCCTTTCGCCACCCCCCCTGCCAGCTGCTAGGCTCCCCCGGCTCCCAGCCTCTCAGGCGCAGTTTTGACTGGAAAGCAGTAAAGACGCTGTTGGGTCCGTTCTCGCTTCAAAAGGAGCAACGGATGGGACGGTGGGACTGAGGGGCCTTGGGGAGCCTTGTGGGGCTGCTCTTCTCATCTGGAACGAGAGGCTAACGCTAGGAGAGTGTCCCCGGCGGCTGCCAGCAGCGGTCTTGTCTCTGACGCAGAGAATGAGGAGCGCTGATGGGGGCGTGGGGAGTGAGCTCACGAGAGAGAAGGACTGACGTCCACCAGGAGGAAGGCAGGAGCCGGTGGCCTTCTGCCCTCGGCCCGGCATCCACGCGTTTCCTCTCAGCCGGCTTTCTCCTGGGCTCTGGCTCAGGGGACCATCTGGGCACAGCTTTGAAGCCAAGGAGACTTCTTCTTTTTCTGAGCTTTATTGTAGAAAGTAGTGCATAGGCCCTTCTTTCCCCCCATTACTCCCTTCCAGCCGCCCCCCCACCCCCCCCAGGCCCTCACTCACCCGCGGGTTATGCACATTCGCATTCAAGTTCATTGGTTGATCCAAGTTGACTGCTTATGCATCTTAGGGAAAAAGAGAAACAAGATAACCCAGTCAGGACTACCTTACCACCATCAAGTTCAAAGTACGGCCGCCTCGGTGGAAAGCCTCCACCTTCACCCAGGCCTGCCAGCCCGCAGTGCTGAGTGGAGCGTGGTCCCCAGCCACGGGGTGAACATGACTGTGCCCATCATTGCTTTGTCACAGGTTGTCCCGGGCTTCTCTCCTTGGACCTGAGCCTCCTCATGCTCAAGTCTCCATTGAAGTGAATCCCCAGAACGAGGTCCACATCTTGTTGGGAGGGAGGTTACCCAGAGTCTTCATCGGAAGTCCCCCCTTCCTGGTGAGGAGGCCTAGTGAGCTAGCTCCTGTGTGTAGACAGTAGACAAAGCACCTTGGACTCTTCCTCATCATGAAGTTATTTTACCGAACTGTCATTCACATTGTGTGTCGTCGCACATAGATCTCTTTTGTTATTTTATTTCATTGTCGTGAGTACCTTATGCAAAATAAATTAGTATTAGCCATATTTTTATTTTTTATATATATTTTATTGATTTTTTTACAGAGAGGAAGGGAGAGAGATAGAGAGTTAGAAACATCGATGAGAGAGAAACATCGATCAGCTGCCTCCTGCACACTCCCTACTGGGGATGTTCCTGCAACCAAGGTACATGCCCTTGACCAGAATTGAACCTGGGACCCTTGAGTCCGCAGGCCGACGCTCTATCCACTGAGCCAAACCAGTCAGGGCTAGCCATATTTTTAGAAACTGGAGCATAGAGACATGAAGCCCAAGATCACATAGGCAGTAAGTGGTGGAGGCAGGACTTAAGCCAGTGTTCTGGTCTTACATAGTGTATGCCGTTCCTCCTCCTGGCTGGACCCCACCCTACGTGTTCACGGCCCTTCTTTTCTCATAGCCGTTCTCATCACCTTTCATTGGTTCGCTGCCTCTGCAGATAGGAATTTACAATCCTTCCAGTTGATTCACCAAGGGATTCCTTGAAGCCTGGATACCCATGCAAACCCATGAAGGAATTTAGACTGGAGGGGTAGGCCACGTTATTTCACTGGGACCTTTCTTTTAGGTTTGGTATTTCAACCACTGCCAAATTTTCTTGACATTGAAGTGAAAGAAAATGCTGAATGCAGGTTGGCATTATACCTCCTCCTTATACCTCCTTATAACTATGATGTCCCTATTCTTTAGCCCTAGCCGGTTTGGCTCAGTGAATAGAGCGTCGGCCTACAGACTGAAGGGTCCCGGGTTCGATTCCGGCCAAGGGCACATGCCTGGGTTATGGGCTCAATCCCCAGTAGGGACTGCACAGGAGGCAGCCAATCAATGATTCTCTCTCATCATTGATGTTTCTCTCTCTCTCTCCCTTTCCCTTCCTCTCTGAAATCAATAAGGAAATATATTTTTTTAAAGTGGTAGGTTATTCTGAAGGTAGAGTGCTGCTCCACCTGAACCAGGGCTAAATAAATTTCTATAAAACAAAGAAATTATAGGAGAATTTGAGGGAAGCTACCACTTCCAAGAGAGAGTTGAGGAAAGTCCTTTAAGGTTTGAGTCTATAAATCAGCCTTTTGAGATTTTCATTCATCTTGGCCAAGCCATTCCTTCTTCTTGAACTCAGTATGCAGAGAATGCTAATCTCTGGTCCTGGCTGCATGCATGAGTTTCCTGCTATTTGCCTAAGAAAGTACACACCACGGTAATAAGGCTGTGCCGATGGCTTGGTTTATCAGCTGGACCAATCCCAGATGAATGATATGTTTTGGTTTGTCAGCAAGCAAGAACAAAGCCCTGCTGAGTAGCCCAGGTGGTTGAAGTGTCGTCCCCATACACCAAGGTTGCGGGTTTGATCCCCAACAGGGCGCATATAAGAATCAACCAATAAATGCATAAATAAGTGGAACAACAAATTTGTGTTTCTTTCCCTCCCTCTCTCTCTCTCTAAAAACAATAATAGCCCTAGCCAATTTGGCTTAGCAGATAAAGCATCAGTCCGAGGACTGAAAGGTCCTGGGTTCAATTCTGGTCAAGGGCATATACCTCAGCTGCAGGCTCAATCCCCGGACCTAGTCAACACACGTGTGGAAGGCAACCAATCGATGTGCCTCTCTCACATCTATGTTGTTGTTTTTTCTCTCTATGTCCCTCCCTCTCCCTTCCCACTCTCTCTAAGAACCAATGGAAAATTATCCTCAGGTGAGGATTAACAAAAAATAATAATAAATCTATTTTTAAAAAGCAAGAACAATTCAGCAGGGACAGCAGGCCTATTTCTTAGAGCATTTGCCCAACTAAGAATGAGATGAGAGGATTTATAAAATTGGATTTAAGAATGTTTTTACCTATTTCTCTTTATTCTTCCAAAGTTTGACCACTACACAGCTGGATGCCTCATGAACCTGAGTTTAACGCTAGTGTTGGATTTGACTCTTCTACCGGAAGACTGATATGCTAGCAACAGCCAAACTTAGACATTGAGCCTTTGGGCTGTCTTACACCTGCATTGATGATACTGTGATCAAGTTTGAACACTAATCTTGGGAGAGGATAAAAAGGGGTATGAACAAGCCAAAATAAGAGCGAGAAGAACACAGACATTTGAACATTGTATGAATTTTATTTCTGTGTGGACAGTGGAAAGAAATGAGTTGATGGATTAGAATGTAGGCTTTTCAGAGCACTGAGAAGCGTCTTTATCTCCTTTTCTTTTCTACAAGGGTATCTTATCTCTACCAGTTGTGGACAGAATGCAATTTTAATCTGTTCTTATTTATTTGTCATATATGGTTTTTAATTTTTATTAATTTTTAGAGAGGAAGGGGGAGAGAGAAACACTGATGTGAGGGAGAAACATTGATCGGTTACCTCCTGCATGTACCCTGACCGGGGATTGAACCCACAACCTTTTGGTGTACAGGGGATGCTCCAACCACCTGAGCCATGTCAGCCAGGGCTGTCATATATGTGTAGTATTTTTAACCACATCTTCTTTTCATATCCTTGCAACAAACTTTTGTTAAACAAGAAACCAGATGGTTATTGGGGAAACAGTGTTGAATAAGACAATGCTTTCTTCAAAGAGCTCATGGTCTAGGGAGGAAGATAACGTAAAAGAGTCAAACACAACTTGTTCACGGCCTTAAAGAAGCGAGAATAAGGCCACAAAGGAACATGGAGTCCAGAGCAGTAACCCAACAGCCAGGTCAGCCTGAGGAGGCTTTTTCCAAAAGAGGTTGTTCCTGAGCTGGGCTTGAAGAGGGCTCAGGCATGTTCCACACAGAGAAGGGCGACACCGTGTCACAGTTGGATGGCGTGTGCACACACAATCCAGGAAAAAGAGCTAGGCAAAGTGAAGGCAAACTATTTATCAAATATAGAGTTTAAAGTAATGGTTAGAAAAATGCTCAAGGAACTTACTGAGAATTACAAGGAACTTAGTGGGAACTCCAACAGCATGAACCAGAACCAGCTGGAAATTAGAATAACATATCAGACATCAAGAATACAAGTCAATCGAATGAGGCAGAACATTGAGTCAGTGATTTGGAAGGCAAGGTAGAAAAAAAAACACCCAATTAGAGCAGCAACAATAAAAAAGAATTAAAAAGCAGGGGGATAGTTTAAGGGAACTTTGGGACTACATGAAACATAACAATATTCACATCATAGATGTAATAGAAGGAGAAGAAAGTAAGCAAGGAATAAAGAACCTGTTTAATTAAATAATGACCAAAAGCTTCCCTAACCTGGTGAAGGAAAATGTCACAGAAGTTCAGGAAGCACAGAGAGTTCCAATCAAGATAAACCCAAAGAGACCCACTCTAAGACATATCATAATTAAAATGACAAATGTTAAAGATAAAGAAATGATCTTAAAGGCAGCAAGGGACGGACAGAAAGTTACTTACAAGGAAGTACCCATTAGAATGTCAGCTGATTTCTCAACAGAAACATATCAGGTCAGAAGGTTTTGGCATGAAGTACTCAAAGTAATGAAAAGTGGGACCTGAATCCAAGACTACTCTATCCTTCAAGGTTATCATTTAAAATTGAAGGTGAAATAAAGAGCTCCCCAGACCAAAAAAAAAAGATTTAAGAAGCACATTACCACCAAACCAGCATTGCAAGAAATGTTAAAGGGAGTGCTTTAAGAAAAAGAAGTAATAGAGACAGAGGTATAAATGAGGAAAAAATGACAATAAATAAGTACTTATCTATAATAACCTAAAATGTAAATGGACCAAATGCTCCAATAAAATGACATGGGGTAACTAAATGCATAAGAAACCATGATTCGTATATATGCTGTCTACAAGAGATCTCAGAACAAAAGCTTTACAGAGACTGAATGTGAAGGGATGGAAAAAAATAATCCATGCAAATGGAAATGAAAAAAAAAAAGCTGCCATAGCAACACTCATATCTGACAAAATAGACTTAACAAAATCCATAACAAGACAAAGAAGGTCACTGCATAACACTAAAGGGATTGATCCAAGAAGAAAATATAATCCTTGCTTTAGCTGGTGTTGCTTAGTGGTTAGAGCATCGGCCCATGCACTGAAAGGTCATAGGTTTGATTTCCAGTTAAGGATATGTACCTGGGTTGCAGGTTTGATCTCTGGCCCTGGTAGGGAGGAAATCAATTGATGTGTGTCTCTCTCACATTGATGTTTCTCTCTCTCTTTGTCTCTCTCTCTCTCTCTCTGCTCCCCTCCCTTCTACTCTCTGTAAAAAAATCAATGGAAAAAATATCCTCGGGTGAAGATTAATTACAAAAACAAATAAAGGAAAACATAACCCTTGTAAACATATACAAACCCAACATAGGAGCACCTAAATATATTGTTAAAAACTCTTGGAAGACTTTAAGGGAGAAATCAGTAACAATACAGTCATAGTAGGGGACTTTAACACCCACTGACATCACTGGATAGATTTTCTAGACAAAACATCAACAAGGAAACAGCAGCCATAAAAAATACACTAGATTATATGGATTTAATTGATATTTACAGAACATTTTATCCCAAAGTGGCAGAATATACATTCTTCTCAAGTGCATATAGAACATTCTCAAAGACAGACCATATGTCTTAATAAATTCAAGATCATTGAAACCATAACAATCATCTTCTCAGACCACCATGGCATGAAACTAGAAATCAACTACAATAAAAAAAAAACAAAACCTTCCAAACATTCAAACATATCGAGACTAAATAGGTCATTATTAGACAACTAGAGGCCCGGTGCATGAAAATTCATGCACTGTAGGGGGGGGTCCCTCAGCCCAGCCTACCTCCTTTCACAGTCTGGGAGCCCTCAGGGGCAGGAGGCAACCTGGCGATCAGGGGAAGGCAATGCCCCATCACACCTCTGCTGCTGCCACTGCCGGCAGCACAAGCCTCGGCCGGCCCTGGTTACCTGAGCCTCAGGTGGCCCTGGGTGGCTGGGCAGCTGCCATTCGAGTCTTGCCTGCACCTCGGGCTGGCCTGGTTACCTGAGACTCGAGTGGCCCTGGGCGGCTGGGCAGCCGACATCTGAGGCTTGCTTGAACCTCTGGGCGGCTGGGGGGCTGAGGGCGGGTCCGGCCACACGGCACACCTGCCCCCCCCCCCACCATGGCTGAAAGGACTGTGGGACCCTGGTGGGGCTGAAGGGACTGGGCATCGCCATCTTGTGGCTATGGGTGCCAGCATCTTTGTGACGGTGTGACGGTCAGTTTGCATATCCCCTCTTTATTAGATAGGATGAATGGATTGTCAGTGAGATCAAGGCAGATATTTAAAAATTCCTGGAAACAAACAAAAATTAATGCATAACCCAAAATCTATGGGATACAGTGAAAGCAGCCCTGAGAGAGATGTTCAGAGCATTACAGACCTACTCAGGAAACAAGAAAAATCTCAAATAAACAATCTAACCTTACAACTAAAAGAATTAGGAAGAGAATAATAAGAAAAGCCCAGATTAAGTAAAAGGAAGGAAATGATAAAGATCAGAGATGAAATAAATGGCATAGAGTCTATATATATATATATATATATATATATATCATACATAATAAAATGGTAATATGCAAATTACCATCACTCCGCTACGCCCACGATTGGGCCAGTGGGAGACACAGGGGGCGGGACTTGGGGTGGCTGGGGTGGTGATTGGGCCGGCAGGACGCTGAGCTCGCGTTGCCAGCACAGACGGGCCTCTGGGGCAGCGAGCGAGCCGGCGTTTTGGAGGTTTGGAGGCGGCTCGGGTGGGCGGGCGGCGCGGCTCCCGGGGGGAGGAGTCTGGCGGCAGTTGGGCCGCAGGAGCGTGGCGGTGTCCCGGTGTCCGCAGAGGACACGGGTTTCCACGAAGGCAGAGGAGGCGGCGGCGGCCCCAGCATTCCTGGGTGGGAGGCGAAGGCAAGACCCCTGCCTGGGCTCCGACCGCCGGAGGACCATGCCCCCGCCCCGCCTCGCCCTAGAGGCCCAGGGACTTCGGAGCTGCCAGCCACACCGGGTCCCAACCAGCGGACAGACAGCCTACACGTGCGTGATTAAATCATGCACTGGGCCTCTAGTATATATATATATATATATATATATATATATATATATATATATATGATCAAGGAAACCAAAAGCTAGTTCTTTGAAAAGATAAACAAGATTGATGAACATTTGGCCAGATTTACCAAGAAACAAAGAGAGAGGACCCAAATAAATAAAATCAGAAACGAAAGAGATGAACAACTGAAACCACAGAAATACAAACGATGGTCAGAAAATACTCTGCACAATTATAGGGTTCCCCCCAAAATGTATACACACTTTGGACAGAATTATAAAGGCAGTGTTTATTAAAATACATTTCATTTCCATTTAAGAGCTATTAGCTGTTAAGGTGTGTATACAGTTGTTGGGGACACGCTGTATATGCCAGCAAATTGGACAACCTGGGCAAAATGCACACATTCCTAGAACATACAGTCTTCCAAAACTCAATGAGGAAGAATCAGAAAACCTGAATAGGCCAATAACAGCTAATGAAATTGAAGTAATAATAATAATAATACTCCTAGTAAACAAAAGCTCTTGATGGGATGGCTTCACAGGTTAATTTTACAAAACATTCAAAGAAGAATGAACACCTATCCTCCTCAAACTATTCCAAAAAATTCAAGAAGAGTGAAGACTTCCAAGCTCTTATTATGAGGCCAGAATTATCCTAATTCCAAACCATATAAAGACATGACAAAGAAAGAAAATTACAGGCCAATATCCCTGATGAACATCAAATGCTAAAATCTTCAACAAAATATTAGCAAAATGGGCCCAGCAATATATCAAAAAAATCATACTATCTGACCAAGGGTTTATTCCAGGGATGCAAGGCTGGTTCAATATTCACAAATCAATAAACAAAATGAAGGTTAAATACCACATGATCATATCAATAGATGGAGAAAAAAGCATTCAATAAAATCCAGCACCATTTTTGATAAATCTGTCAGAAAGTGGAAATAGAGGGATCATACATAAATATAATAAAGATAATATATGACAAACCTACAGCCAACATCATACTCAATGGGCAAAACCACAAAGCATTTCCTTTAAGATCAGGAACAAGACAGGGATGTCTGCTTTCACCATTCTTATTCAACATAGTACGAGAAGTCCTAGCCACAGTGATCAGACAAGAAGAAAACATAAAAGGGAAACAAATTGGAAAGGGGGAAGTAAAGCTGGCATTATTTGCAGACGACATGATATTGTACATAGAAAACCCTAAAGACTCCATGAAAAAAAAAAACTGTTTAATAAATAAACTCGGCAAAGTAGAAGGATACAAAATTAACAGCCAGAAATTGATGGCATTTTTATATACCTACTAGAGGCCCGGTGCATGAAATTCGTGCACTGGGGGGGGTGCCCCTCAGCCCAGTCTGCACCCTCTCCAATCTGGGACCCCTCAGGGGATGTCCAACTTCCGGCAGTCGGACATCCCTCTCACAATCCAGAACTGCTGGCTCCTAACCACTCATCTGCCTGCCTGATTGCTCCTAACCCCACTGCCTGCCTGCCTAATCACCCCTAACCCCTCTGCCTGCTGGCCTGAATGCCCCTACCTTGCCACCCTGCCAGCCCGATTGCTCCTACCTTGCCTCCCTGTCAGCCTGATCACCCCTACCTTGCCCTCCCCTGCAGGCCTGATCACCCCCAACTGCCCTCCCCTGCTGGCCCAATAGCCCCCAACTGCCCTCCCCTATCGGCCTGATCACCCCAAATTGCCTGTGCCTTGGCCCCCAGTCTGGCCTCCCTTTGGGGGCACCTCCCCCATTATCCCGCTGCTGCTGCCACTGCTGGCCTGAGCCTCAGCCCTTCGCAGCTGCCCATGGCTGCCTGAGCCTCACCCCTTGCAGCTGCTGCAGCTTTGTCTGGAAGGATGTCTGGAAGACAACCACTCTAATCAGAATATTACCCTTTTATTAGTATAGATAATGAGTTCTCAGAAAATAAACTAAAAAATAATCCCATTTACCATTGCAACAACAACAAAAAGATACCTTGGAGTAAACTTAACCAAGGAAGTAAAAGAGCCATACTTAAAAAACTACAGGACATTGAAAAAAGAAGTAGAGGAAGATACAAACAAGTGGAAGCATATACCATGTTCATGGATTGGAAGAATTAACATCATTAAAATGTCCATACTACCCAAAGTAATCTATACATTCGCAGTCCCCATTAAAATACTACTGACATATTTCACAGACCTAGGACAAATAATCCAAAAATTTATATGGAACCAAAAAGCACGCTGAATAGCCACAGCAATCGTGAGAAAGAAGAACAAAGTTGGAGGGATCACATACCAGATATCAAACTATACTACAAAGCCATTGTAATCAAAACAGCCTAGTATTGGCACAAGAACAGACATATAGATCAATCGAACAGAACAGAGACCCCAGAAATCAACCTACACCAATATGATCCTATCTAATAAAGAGGGAATATGCAAATTGACTGTCACACTGTCACAAATATGGTGGCGCCCATAGCCACAAGATGGCAGCGCCCAGTCCCCTCAACCCCGCCGGGGTCCCACAGTCCTTTCAGCCCAGCCGCGGGGTGGGGGCATGGCAAGGCAGGCACATGATATGGCTGGACCCGCCCTCAGCCCCCCAGCCGCCCAGGGCTACCCAAGGCTAAGGTAACCAGGGCCGGCCGAGGCTTGCACTGCCGGCAGTGGCAAGAAAAGAGGTGTGATGGGGGCATCGCCTTCACCTGATCGCCAGGTTTCCTCCCTCCCCTGAGGGTTCCCGGATGTGAGGGGGGCAGGCCGGGCTGAGGGACCCCCATCCAATGCATGAATTTTCATGCACCGGGCCTCTAGTCAATTAATATTTGACAAAGGAGGTAAGAGCATACAATGGAGTGAAAACAGTCTCTTCAATAAATGTTGTTGGGAAAATTCAACAGGTACATGCAAAATAATGACACTAGACCACCAACTTACACCATACAAAAGAGTAAACTCAATATGGATAAAAGACTTAAATGTAAGTTGTGAGACCATAAAAATCCTGGAAGAAAAAATAGGTAGTAAAATCTCAGACATCTCACATAGCAGTATCTTCACTGATACATCACCCTGGGCAAAGGAAACAAAGGCAAAAATAAACAAATGGGACTACATCAAACTAAAATGCTTCTGCACAGCAAAAGAAACCATCAACAAAATGAAAAGGGAGCCCACTGTATGGGAGAACATATTCATCTGATAAGGGGTTAATTTCCAAACTATACAAAGAACTCATACAACTCAACACCAGGAAGACACACAATGCAATTAAAAAATGGGGGTCAGGGGGATACCTGAACAGACACTTCTCCAGAGAGGACATACAGCTGGCCAACAGACATATGAAAAAATGCTCAATGTTACTAATCATCAGAAAGATAGAAATTAAAACTACAATAAGATATCACCTCACAACTGCTAGATGGCTATCTTCAGTAAATCAACAAACAAGTGCTGGCGAGGATGTGGATAAAAGGGAACCCTATTACATTGCTGGTGGGAATGCAGACTGGTGCAGCCACTATGGAAAACAGTATGGAGTTTCCTCAAAAAAACTAAAAATGGAACTGCAGTTTGACCCAGCGATCCTACTTCTGGGCATATATCTTAAGAATCCCATCAGGAAAAAAGCAGAGTTATTTACAATAGCTCAGATCTAGAAATAGCCTAAGTGCTCATTAGTAAATGAGTGGATAAAAAAAGCTGTAGTACATTTACACCATGGAACACTATGCAGCAGTAAAAATGAAGGATCTCTTACCCTTTGAGACAGCATGGAGGGACCTGGAGATTATTATGCTAAGTGAAATAAACCAATCTGAGAAAGACAAACATCATAAGATCTCACTTATTTGCGGAATCTAATGAACAAAATAAACTGATGAACAAGATAGGTCCAGAGGTATGGATGCATGGAACAGAATAACAGATCTCAGTGGGGGACAGGCGAGGGGATGGGAAGATTAACCAAAGAACATATATCGTGTGTGCATAACCCATGGATACAGACAATAGTATGAGAAAGGCCTGGGGTGGGCAGAGGTTGGGTGGAGGGGGCAAAAGGAAGAAAATGGGAGACATCTTGTAATACTGTCAACTCAATAAAAAATAAATCATGTAAGAATGGATTTAAACTTGCTGAATGTGAATATTGAAACTTCAGTCACTGTAGCTTTAGTAATTGTTTATTGTATGCACTGGATGTGCTGTGCATGTTCCGATTTCAATAAAATAAAAAGTTGAACTGCAAAACAAAATAAAGTAAGAACTCAAGAGGTAGTTATATATATAGTATTAAACATATAGCTATATCTATATATATAAAGAGCCAGGGTCGTAACATCCACAACAACTGGAGGCTCGACCAATTGCCAGGCTGTGCGTGCAGCAGGTGAGCGGGCTGAACTGCTGACTTCTCAGAGGGAGAGAGGCAGGGCTGATCAGCAGCGGCAGTGGCTGCTGGCAAGACCCAGATAGAGAAGCAGTGTGATCAGACTGTGCTCCTCTCTCCCGGCCTCACCAGCAGCCAAGACTTTCTCTCCCAGAGGTCAGCAGTTCAACCACTTGCCAGAAGCCTGGGGAAGCTGCTGATCAGCCCTGCCTCTATGATCAGGCCTGGAGATGCAGACTGGCATAGAAATCGACTAATCAGAACCAAATCTGGGTGAACTGCAAAGGCAGAACCCAAGGTGGGGGCTGAGGAGGGGTTTTAAGGGCAACAGCTGTTTGGTGTAAGGTGTAAGAAAGTGATTCAATTTTTTAATGACTGGTTTGGCAGTATAGTGCATATGGCTGGCTATCAGTTCAGAAATAGGGATTATGTGTTTTTGTCTGCCAAGAACATCTCCTCCTGCTGAAAAATCCCCTCCCCACTGCCCATTTAAGCAATTCTATCTTATATAATCTATGTATACTAACAAAAGGGTACTATGCTAATTAGACCGGGTCAACCAGCCATCTTTTAGATGTCCTACTTCCTTCTGGACAAAGCCATGGTGGTGAGGGCTGAGGCAGAAGCAGTTAGGGGTGATCAGGCCGGCAGGTGAGGTAAGTTGGGAGTGAGATAAGGCCGGCAGGGGAGAGCAGTTGCAGGTGACCAGGCCTGCAGGGAAGGACAGTTGGGGGTGAGATCAGGCTGGCAAGAGAGGGCAGTTAGAGGTGATCAGGCAGGTAGGCAGAGCGGTTAGGGGCAATCAGGCAGGCAGGGGGGCAAGGTAGGGGTGATCAGGCCAGCAGGAGGGCAAGGTAGGGGCGATCAGGGTGGCAGGCAGGCAGGCAGGAGAGAGGTTAGGAACTAGTCATCCCAGATTGCGAGAGGGATGTCTGACTGCCAGTTTAGGTCCGATCCCTATGGGCCTAAACTGGCAGTCGGACACCCCCTGAGGGGTCCCAGATTGGAGAGGGTGCAGGCCAGGCTGAGGAACACCCTTCTGTGCACAAATTTTGTGCACCAGGCCTTTAGTATTAACATTTTATATATATATATATATATAAAATGTTAATACATAGTACCCTTTTGTTAGTGTGTGTGTGTGTGTGTGTGTGTGTGTGTATACACACACACACACACACACACACACACACACACACACACTAGAGGCCTGATTCATGCACTGGAGGGGGGTCCCTCAGCCTGGCCTGCCCCCTCTCACAGTCCGGGAGCCCTCAGGGGTGGGAGGCGACCCGGCGATCAGGGGAAGGTGATGCCCCCATCACACCTCTGCTGCTGCCACTGCCGGCAGCGCAAGCCTCAGCCGGCCCTGGTTACCTGAACCTCAGGCGACCCTGGGAGGCTGGGAAGCCGCCATCCAAGGCTTGCCTGTGCCTCAGGTCAGCCGTGGGCAGCTGGGGGACTCCAGAGGCAGGCGTACGGAGTGGCCGGACCTGCCTGGTGGCAGGCCTGACTGCCAAACCTGCCGCCCCAGCGGGGCTAAGGGGACTGGATGCTGCCATCTTGTGGCTGTGGGTGCTGCCATCTTTGAGGGGGTGGCAGTCAATTAGCACATTCCCTCCTTATTGGCTTGGGCGTTGTCATCTTTGTGAGGGCGTGGTGGTCAATTAGCATATTCCCTCTTTATTAGATAGGTTAGTAATAAAAGCATAATATGCTAATTAGACTGGACAGCCAAATGACCTTCCAGATGACCTTCCGGGTGAAGCTGGGGCTGTGAGGACCAGACAGCCACCATGGCAGTGAGGGACAAGCCCCTTGCATAAATTTCGTGCATCAGGCCTCTAGTATTTATATAATATATAATTATATGTAATTAAATATGTAGAGGAAAGAACGAATGGGGACCGATATTTTTGGCCTGCCAAGCATTGTGCTAGGTACTAACATTCATTGATTTAATTCTCATTAAAGCCCTCTATGGGGGGCAAACGAAAGCCCTTTCTTGGAGAATGTAGGGAAATAGCAAAAGATGAGTGCTACTTTCTGAAGTGTAAATGTGAAGAACCATTTGAAGTCACTTCAAGAGATACCTTCAAAAGGGCACTTTCATCAATAATTTCTATTTCCTCCATGAAGAAAAGGAGAAGTCATCTCCTGAGAGTCAAAAGGAAGTGCGTAGGGAGTTCGAGAGGAAGGGAAAAGTTTTAGAGTAAAAATGAATGACTGTGGGCAGGGGGAAGCTTCACACGCCGTGCGGGGAGCTTTGCAGTCGGAGAGCATGCTGCCGTGGCCCTGCCTCGGTCTTCACACGGCCCACCATGAGCAGGGCAGCTGGCACCATCTCTCCTGAGTAGGAGATGAATTAGGAAGGTTTGGCAACACCACAGGAGGCATGGACAGTGCTGGTGAGGCTGTTGCGGAGGGGAGTGAAGCCAGAAGAGGACTGGTAAACTGCAAGCAGGATGAGGTTAGAAGAAGAGACTTAAGGGAGGGATAGAACGAGAAATTTCAAAGGATTGGAGGCTGAGATGCTGACAGATTTCAGAGATACTCTGAGATTCTAGGGTTGACATCTAGATAAAAGCTAGTTTCCGCAGGATGTATGTCAGTGACCACCTGCCTTAAGTTAGCATCGTCGTATTTGTGTTATCAAAGATGGACCTCCTTATTGCTTATTTTAAAAATATATTCTTATTGATCTCAGAGAGGAAGGGAGAGGGAGAGAGAGATAGAAACATCAACGATGAGAGAGAAGCATTGATCGGCTGCCTCCTGCATGCTCCTCTCTGGGGATTGAGCCCACAACCCGGGCATGGGCCCTGACCAGGACTCGGACCGTGACCTCCTAGTTCATAGGTTGACACTCAGCCACGGAGCCATGTATTGTTAGATGGGTGACAGGAAAGGCTGTGAACGTCAGCACAGGTGGCCCCCATCCTCGGGGACCAGTTCAGTGTGGGCCTCTCTGGGGACAGAAGGCAGTCCTAATGACTTCCCCTGGTCCCTCTGCCTCCAGGCCTTGATCCTGCGCAGGGCAGGGCCCAGGAACAGGTGTTTGCTTCCGTCAGATTTTCCTTTCTGGGGCTTTTGCAAGTTCAAGCCACAGAATTCTGGTTTTAATGGGCTTTATTATTTTACTGTATATCATCAATGCCTTAAAAGAAACTTCTCCCTTCCAGAGGACAGTTCTTATCCCTCGCTTCATGAAATTAAAGGCTCATGAAGTGAGTTTTCTCGGCTCTTCCCCACACCTCGACTTCAGCCACCTCGCATCGTGGTTTCATTTCCATTTAATCCAGCCTGTTCTGTGGCGTTGACCCACGCCGGGCCCCACGCGTTCACAAGTGTCATCACTAGAAGCCAAGCAAATGTGGGGCCTGCTGAGGCGGACAAAGGGCGTTCTGTCCCTCAGGGACCGGCACCAGCAGGGCCTGCCTGGCCGCCCTTTCTGGTGGTTCTTTTAGAGTTCTCTACCCTCTGTCTGTCCTGACTCTGTCCCCCTCACGCCCCACCCCAGCCTCAGGCTCCTGCTGCTTCTAGGTGTCGTTTGCGGCATCATCGAGACAGCTGTAGTCTGGCACTTGCTCGTCTTGTTCTACATACAAACACCAAGCGAGCACAGGTGTCCGGGCGTCTGGGAACAATTGGTGTCATCCGAAGAGCCTTGGCCTTCAGAAGCGTAAGTGCTCGGCTGTGCTTATCCGCCTGCTGGCCTGCTCCCTCGTTGCAGAGCACGGAAGCAGGATCTGAAGCGTCCTTTCTACTGTCAGTTATCCTTTCTGACGGGCAGTTCTGGTTCCGCCCAGGCCTGTCGCAGCGGGAGACTGACGGTAAGGCTCTGTGTCCAGCACGGTTCCCCAGGACACAGCCTGTTAGAGCCCCTCCCAATGACTCAGTCATGGCTTAGCTTTATAGGTTCTGGATAAGAAATATTAAAAATTGGCATCCCAGTTGCCTTCCATGCCCTCATTTTATATATTCCTATCTCTTCAGAAGCCTATTTAGAATCACCTGATTTAACTTCGACAGCTGAGGAAAATGAGGCCCAGAGAAGAGCAGTCAATCATCAAGTTCATAAATCTAGTTGGTGGCAGATCTGGGACCAGCACCCCTACCTCCTAACACAGGATTCAGTGCCCGCAGCGACACCGCAGGCGCTGGAGGACATTGTGCGGTGGGCGGAACGATGCTCTCGCTTACGTGGCTGTTTGTGGGGCAACGTGTCAAGCATTCCCGTCCTCAGTTTGCCCTCCAGGCAGATTATCTTGTGACGTTTTCATGCTGCACCTGCGGAAAACCCCTTCTCCTCTCATGGTCTTTGGGTGGTGCTTAAGGAGACTAGTTTGAGCAGGTAAAGCTGTTTGGGCAGCACCACACATTTAAAAATCAAAAATCACATGACAGACAGCAAGCAAAAGTGAACCTTCTGATTATTCTAACGTCACCCCCTGTGAACAAGCAGTTATGTTGATATTTGAAAGCCCTTTCTACATTGTTGGTCTCTTTATACAGCAGAGGCAAAACCATGGACAGCTCACCGGGCCTTAGAGTGAAAGGTGTGGGTTTGGATGGAATTTCAATACTACGAGCACGGACTTCCCTGCTGGCCAGGCACTGCCAACCTGGCTCTGGCCTGCTAAGGGGTGGCAGAGACTGTGTGGCCCGCCCTAGTGAGGGAATCTGAGCCAGTGTTTCTCCCTGCAGAATGGAAATTCTCCCAAGTTACCGCCTTGTCGGTCAGTTAGCTGGACTAGCTGCTGAGGGCGGCAGAAGCCAGTACTAAGCATGTATCCCTAACGCTGAGAGTTTTGTCACCCCCCCAGGCAAGGCACACTAGAAGAGGGTAAAACATGCTTACGGAGACGGCATCTCCAAGTTCCTTCTCTTACACACGTTGGTGGGAGAAGGCCACATGGGAACCAATTAAACCGCTCAGAAGAAAATGATGGAAATCTTCTGAGCAAGTCTCCTGGTCTCCATCTCTGTCTTTCTGGAGCATGAGTTAGTAAGTTATATTGTGAAACCCTCAAAGAAATCACACAGGCTCCTGTAGCCGGAGCTTGATGTCTCTGAGAGCGTAGCTGTACAGAGCTCGCGGTCATTTCAGAGAATTAGTTCCCGTTTGCTAACTATTCTGCTCTCTGATTTTGCTTTCCCCAGGGAGAATCCCATCGGGACAGAGTTTCAGTTAACAGCCATGTGGTCACCCATGTCAATAGCTTTACTGAGTCTGTCCTCAGACATGCTCGCCATGGAGAGGAGGGAGAGGCGTGGCAGGAGTTTCAATAGATGGGTGGTCTCTATGCTTTACTGTTTTCCTGGTCTGTACAATGCTGTTCACTGCTTTGAAAAATGTTATAAATTATGTGTTTGCTGTCTGGATTGCCCCTGTGTTATCCGTGTCATTGTTTCGTCTGTTACTAAATTACTCACACAATAATTCTGTGTTTTGTCTGTTCAGTTCTCCCTGCCCCCAGAGCAGTTGAGTCTAGTTTTCCAAGGCAGACCATTTTGCTGTTGAGTCTCTGAGACAGAAAATGGTAAGGAAAGGGACATTACTCCTTACAGCGCCTTCCTCTCATCATGAACCACTGTCTCCGTTGAACTTTTAAGGGAAACCACAGCCCAGCGTCCCAAGGAGCCACCTCTCAAACATGGGTATCATTAAGGGCCAGAGGTTCTAACCACAGACTGACTATCTTTGGAATAAAAGCCGGAGAGCGGCCTCGCTCACATCCAATGCAGGAAGGGCAAGTTAAATACAGTCTCGACATCCTTCAGATCCCTGGCCCTGCAGGCATCGCGACCTTCAAGCCTTACTTTGGTAACAGCTTCCCGGCGCAGCTGTCTACCATTTGTTTAAATTATTGCAGAGTAACAGATAGAGGCCCTCCGCTTCTATTCCTAGATCACCCGGTAATGGGCTCTCTCTCTGCTGAGTGCTCGGGTCATGAGCCGGCAGATGTGGGAGGAGAAATACCAGCGTGAGCCATACTCGAACTTACCTTAAAGCTCCGTGTTCAGTGGCCACCGCTTAGGTGGGGCGGATGCTGCCTGTCTTCCCCATGTTGCATAGAGCAAGAAAGGACTCTTCGGTGAGCGAGCCTCCCTCACAGTAGCCACAGGCTTTCAGTAAAAGATGTTTATTTGACCTTGGCATTGATCCTGGACTAATCTAATCTAATCTAAAGAATCATAATTGTTATTGTCATCAACACTTTTTACTGAAACTTTTACCCTGTGCCGAACGCTTTGCTAAGCATCGTACATTCCTGATCTCACTTAGCTTACAGCACCACAGCGAGTCAGTCCTGCTAGTTTCCCAGTGTTGCCGATGGGAAGCCGAGGCCTGAGAGACGCAACGATGCCCTCAGGGCTGGCTCACTGGTGTCCCAGGCTGGGATCCACATCGAGGCCTCACTTCAGAGCCCGAGCTTCCAACACAGTGTCACGCCACAACGCCACCAGGAACTGCTCACAGGCTCCTCGATGGCAACACTCATCATGTTTATGGGGCTGGGGGGACAAAAAGCACAAGTGCCTGCACCCGCACATGGCTCCGAATGGGCCTGGGCAAGAGGTCGTTTCAAAAATCACCAAAAACACACAGAATGCCCAATGTGCGGGGCATGGTAGATGATGTGGTGAGGAGGAGGTCTTGGGGAAGGTGGGATTCACACTGGGACATGCGCAGTGGGAAGCCCACACAGTGGAGAATCAATAGGAAAGGCGCCTCACACAAGTAAGGGGTGTGAACAGACCTTATGGATGAGCAGGTAAGGCCAAGGCATGCTGCACTGTCGGGGTGGGGCTGGTTTGATGATGCGTTATCCAGGGATGGAGTATTCTTGTGTTTATCTGTTTGCTCAGCATATATTAGCTGAATGCCTACTGCGTGGAGGTGTTCTGTAGGGAAAGAAGGAGAGAGAGTTGAAAATGTAGCGGTAGCCTTGGCCTGGGTCATCCTCATCTGCATGTGCGGTGCTCCCATCAGCCTCCTTGCCTCTCCTGTGTCTCTGGTCCAGCGCCATGGGCCCCGCCCTCTCGCCGGGCCCCGCCCTCCGCTGCTGCAGACTGTGCCTGCCCAGCAGTGACCCTGGTGTGGCCCTGGCCCTTTGGGCTTCCCAGCATGGGTGGGGTCTGCGTGGAGGCCCGACGGGGACAAAGCTTTTGTTGAATTCCTGACTTTAAGGAGGAAAAGAAGGTGCAGACGCATAAGTCTCTCCCAAGATGTCTGGAGGTTGGGAGCTGGAAGTGCATGGGACAGAAGCCAAATTAGTGCAGAGAAAACGTCACCGTCACTGTCAACATTCACAGCAGTAACGTGTGGGAGGAAGAGCCCTCCCAAGGTCAGAGGCTGAGAGCAGGAGCCGGAACGGACATCCACTCCCTTTTCGTGGGGGAAGTTATAGAGGATGGTGGCCGAAGGCCCTGTGCTGGACTGTCACCTCCGGAAGGTGAAGCTGGACAAGAGCAGGACGAGAGGGACCGCTCCTCCACCAGGGAGTGAGCTTTCCCTCCCCCGCGAGCTGGGTGGGAGGACACATTACACACTCAGCACAGATTCCCAGGACTGGCCTGTTGACCACCTGTGGACTTCCTCGCAGATGGAGGGTGGACAACACCTTTGCGGGTGAGTTGGTGGAGCTCAGCACAGCTGGGAGCACCCGAGTGGCCACTTTTCGGGACGACCTCAGAGGTCTTGTAAGAGCCAGAACAGAAGAGCAGACAAGACCCTAAACACCTGAATTTTTCAAAAATATAAATTATAATCTCTATTCAATGTAACAATTTCTATTTTGTTTTTTTAATATATTTTTATTGATTTTAGAGAGGATGGGAGAGGGAGAGAGAGAGATAGAAACATCAATGATGAGAATCATTGATCAGCTGCCTCCTGCATGCCCCTCACTGGGGATCGAGTCCACAACCAGATTCGAACCCCGACCCCTCAGTCTGCAGGTCGACGCTCTAAGCACTGAGCTGAACACCTTAATTTTATGGCAGTCTTGGCCAGTGAGCAAAACCTACTATGAAGCCAGACATGTGCTCTGAAGTGGTTTTCATCCCAATATCAGGGAAAATAATTCAAATTTAAATTACTTCTGTTGTCCTCTTACTACTAGAGGCCCAGTGCACGGATTCGTGCACCAGTGGGGTCCCTCGGCCAGGCCTGCGGGGATCGGGCTGAAACCGGCCCTCTGACATCCCCTGAGGGGTTCCAGATTGTGAGAGGGTGGTTCTCGGGTGACGCATCCTGGAATTGGGCTCCCTCCTCTCTGGTTCTGGTTGCGTCACCAGAGAACCACAGCTGCCAAGTCACCGCAGCTCAGCAGCTCCTGCGTTGAGCATCTGCCCCATAGTGGTCATTGCACATGATAGCTACCAGTTGGGCGGTAACTATATATATAGTTACCTATCTATTTATACATATAGATTTATTTCTTCTTTACAAACCTGCTATTTCTAGACTAGAGGCCCAGTGCATGATTAAATCATGCACATGTAGGCTGTCTGTCTGCTGGTCGGACCCAGTGTGGCCGGCAGCTCCGAAGTCCCTGGGCCCCTAGGGCGAGGCGAGGTGGGGGCGTGGTCCTCCGGCGGCCGGAGCCCAGGCCGGGGTCTTGCCTTCGCCTCCCGCCCAGGAAGGCTGGGGCTGCCGCCGCCTCCTCTGCCTTCCGGCTCCCTCATGAGCCCTCCCTCAGCCGGCCCGGGCTGTGTGGAAACCCACGTCCTCTGCGGACACCGCCGCGCGCTCCTGCGGCCCAACTGCCACCAGATTCCTCCCCCGGGGCCTCCAAACGCCCGGCTCGCTGCCCCAGAGGCCCCTTCTGTGCCGCAGTACAGCCATGGCACAGACGCTGAGCTGGCGCTGCCGCTGGTGACGTGAGCTCAGCGTCCTGCCGGCCCAATCACCACCCCGGCCACCCCGAGTCCCGCCTCCTGCGCCTCCTGCTGGCCCAATCATGGGCATAGCTGAGTGATGGTAATTTACATATTACCTTTTTATTATGTAGGATTTTTGTATAACATAATGATGGACAATACATATGGGTCATCTCCTCTAAAAAATGTAGGCTAGAGCCTCATTGATATCAAGTGCAGGAGTGGGACTTTATCTTGTGGGCCCAAAGTTTACAATCAGCTGTGTAGGAGCTACAGATGGAGTCTGGAACCTTCTCTGACAAATTTCCAAGCTGGTTGCCTCTGTCAGATCCCCCTTCCCTGGTTTTTTCAGGACTTCATATTGTGGGGTGGGCGTTCATTCCTCTGACAAAAATATCCATTAATTTATAGGGAGCATACTTAGGTTTATGCAATGGGGGGAGGAAGGAATACCTACTAAAGAGTCGAAGAAGGACAGATTGGGGTATACGGCTACTGTCTAGTCACGAAAGCTCAGAAGGAGTCTGAAGAAAGTATAGAGGAAAGGGGGTCATGGGTGTTATTTGCAACAAAGATAAGATTATAGACGAAGAGAAATTTAATGATGTTGAAATTGATGATTGGTCAGTCGGGGATCTTGGAGAACATATTTTAGTAGTGCAGAGGGACAGTGGCTTTATGGTGGGGGATTAATAAGTAAAAGGAGAGATGATGGTCACAATAGTACAGACTGTTTTAGAAGCTCGGTGGCCAAAGGAGAAGAAAATGAAGATGGTAACTTGGGCAAAGAATTGATCAAATATTTTTTTCCTCGAAATGGGCAAAACCAGAACATATTTGAGACGGAGGACACAGACAGAAGAAGAAATTAAAGAAATAAGAAACAAAAGATGTGACAGAGGGAACTCTTCCTGCCCGCTGGGATTTCATAGCTTCACACACTAACACCTAGATGAGTCGAACTTTTAAAAACTGGATTCACGGTGCAGTGATGACCACCTTCCCACACCACCTGCCTCCTGACTCAGCTCTCTGTGCTCCCGCTATTCGCTCATATTGTCCTTAAACCATCTGCCCCTGGGTGATGCCTGGTGGCAGTGATTGCCAATGTGTTGTGAGAACCATCTTTTTCTCTTCGGGCAGGTGAACTTCCTGTGGAGTGTTTATAACACTTTAGGGAAATTTCTGTTTGGTTGCTTTTCTTCAGTTCCCTATCTTTGTGACAGCACTGTTGGATTATTGAAGCTTTGCCCTTTTGTAAAAATGAATGAATGAATGAATGAATGAAGAGTGAATATTTGACACAGAGATCCAGGAACATGTGTGCATGTGTGTGTGTGAGTGTACCCTCATTTGAAACACAGTGCATACCTACTGAACAGCTCCTTTGCACAGAGATTGTGTTAAGTGCTAAGTTGCACAGAGTCAAGATACAGGCCCTGCTGTCAGAGAAATGCCCTCTTTAGGACAGCGGTCGGCAACTGGTGGTCCACGGACCACTGGTGGTCCATGAGGTCCGAAAGGTTGGCGACCGCTGCTTTAGGATACATGTCAGATTTGCAAACAGACATTTTAACATGATGAGGGCAGATATAGAAGTATGTCCAGTATGGAAGTCCACTTGCCTGGATACAGTGATGTTTAAGCATCTATATTTTGAAGGGTAAGTGAAAGCAGGCAAAGGAAGGTGGGAAGAGCATCCATCCTAGGCAGAGAAAACATAAGAAAGTCACAGGGGCCAAAGAAAGTGGATTGCAAGAGGGAAGTTCTCAGGTGATGCACCCCGGAATGGGGCTCCCTCCTCGCTGGTTCACTAGAGGCCTGGTGCACAAAATTCGTGCATGGTTGGGTCTCTAGGCCTGACTGGTGATCAGGGCTGATCAGGATCTTCTGGCTGCTGGCCGGGGCCTCCTTTCCCTGGCTGCTGGCTGTCAGCTGGGGCCTTCATTCTGTGCCGCCCCCTGGTGGTCAGCGCACATCATAGCAAGCGATTGAACTCCTGGTATCCCGGTTGAACTCCCGAGGGGACAATTTGCATATTGGGCTTTTATATAGATTGTTATTTGGAACTACTATCTGTAAAGTAAGAGGGATGCCTGAAGGATCTGAGTATGTTTGGGTAGGTGCACCAGGTAAGGTAATCAGGGATCTTATGTACCATGCGAACATCCTTAAATTTTGTTCTATAAACAGTGGGGAGCTGTGGAAGGATTTAAGCAGGGTAATGTCAAATCATATTTATGTGCAGATCTAGTCCATTAGGAAATGATTGATTTGAGAGAATGATTCCATTAGGAAGGTCTTTGGCTTTCATTGACCAAAAACCCAACTAATAGCAGCTTCAACTAATATGTGACGATATTTTTCATGCGATGAGAAGCGCAGAGAAAGGTAGTTTCTGGCATTGGTGTAGCCACTTGACAGTGCGTTAGAGGACCAGGTTCATGTCCACTAGGCCGTCCTCACCATTTTTGCTTTTGATCCTCATGCGATTACTCTGTGGTTACAGGAAGGCTGTTACTGCTCAGGTACCATGTTCATGTTAAGAGGAAAGAAGGGGAATGGTGTGGTGCCAGCTCTCTCAGAAGCTTCTCTGGTTCATCCCCAGCTTGGTCCTTGAAAACTAATTCAGCTTTCTGCCACAGAACTGACCTCTTCTACTTCTGTGAATGGCTCACCAGGCTTTCATGACTGCTCATCCCAAGGCTGGCAATACGTTCGACATTATTGGAGGCTATGCAGGGCAGAGTCAAGGAGGTGGCAGAGCAAGAAGGAGGACCATTGGTCCTTCAAGTAGCTCGTGTTCTCTGTGTGGAACAATTAAAAACCGTGGAAGAGAAGGTAGGAGCCACGGCCCTGGCTTCGTACAGAGACCCAGTGTCCGTGGCAAGCCCTGGCCACAAGTCTCCTACAGAGTGGGTTTTAGTGACTCAAGGTCGGAGGTCAGCACTGCACCTTGCTCAATACTACTTTGAGGAGTTGTCTGGCTGGTCTGCCTCCTGCAAACAGATGGGGAGTCAGCCTTTGGCCAGAAGCCCGCCCCTCCTTACCTTCCCAGGTGCACATACTTGCTGGACTTTGCCGTCTCCAGTCCCTCATCCTGTCCCATTTGTCAGCAGGAAAGGGAAGCACTCTGACACATCCATCTTATTGACTTATTCCTAAATTTTAAAAATAACAAAGCAATATAGTATTGTTACAAAAATAGGCAATCATCCATAACCCTACCTCTCTGATAAACCCGGGTGTAATCTCTTATAGTTTTTACCCCAGGAACAATGCTTTTATGTGCCTGCCATCAGAGAGTGTGTACAGTTTTGCATCTGCTTTATTTAGAGTCGGAGCTCATGAAAGTGTTGAGTAACTGGGTGTTGACGTGCAGCCTTCACAGGAACCAGAGGCACTGCCGTTTCCCATTGCTGCTGTATAAATTGTTGTCAGTTTTCTCTGTTTGACAGGAATGGGGCAGTGAAGGTCATTGGGCACACCACTTTTTTATCCTCACCCGAGGATATGTGTTATTTTTTTAATTGATTTTGGAAAGTGAAGAAGGTGGGGGGGGGGGGGGAGATGAGAGAGAGAGAGAGAGGGAGGGAGAAAGAGAGAGAGAGAGACATCGATGGGAGAGAAACATTGATTGGTTGCCTCTCCTATGTGCTCTGACCAGTGATAGAACCTGCAACCTAGGGATGTGCCCTGACTGGAATCAAACCCACAACCTTTTGGGGTACAGGACAACGCTTCAACCAACTGAGCCACCTGGCCAGGGCTCAGACACACTACTTTCAAGGTGCAGCTGTAGAGTCCCAATACAGACAAGAGGAAATACCTTGCATGGAGTTGAGTCTGAATGGGGCGCCTTGAGGAGGACTGGAAAGCCGATGGCAGGAGTAAGGTCAGATCACGGTCACACCGTTCATCCCTAAGAGAAATCATTTTAATGCAAAGGCAGTCTCTCCCATTTGTGACCATGGGTGTGACTCTATTTTTTTTGTTTTTATTTGCCCAAATCTTGCTTTTTTGTCTGGCAGCTATTCAAGGAGCAGCAACTTTCTTTAAGGGAAGTCGGGGGATTTGGACCAAGTCTGTGGACCCTGAATTCTCTCTTCCCACAGGGACTGTATCTGAGTTGCTATTCCTGTTCACTCTGTGATTCAAGTATTGCTATGTTTTAGAACTGTCATGGGATTTTGGAAACTCAGTAAGTGCTGGTTAACTAAAGTAACACAGACGGGATTATAATTCACAATATATATATATATATGTATATATATATATATATATATATATATATATATATATATATATATATATTAGAAGCCCGGTGCACAAAATTCATGCACGGGGGGGGGGGGACTTTCCCTCAGCCTGGCCTGCACCCTCTCCATCTGGGACCCCGGGCTCCTAGGACCACTGGCTCCTAACCACTCACCTGCCTGCCTGCCTGATGCTACCAACTGCCCTCCCCTGCCAGCCTGGTCGCCCCTAACCCCCTGCCAGCCTGATCTCTCCCCTAACTGCCTCTGCCTTGGCCCCCACCACCATGGCTTTGTCTAGAAGGAAGTCGGACATCCGGAAAATGGCCAGTTGACCCAGTCTAATTAGCATATTACCCTTTTATTAGTATAGATATTTTATTGATTTCAGAGAGGAAGAGATAGAAACATCAATGATGAGAATCATCGATTGGCTGCCTCCTGCATGCCCCCGACTGGGGATCAAGCCCACAACCTGGATATATGTCCTTGACTGGAATCGAACCTGGGACCCTTCAGTCCTCAGGCCGATGCTCTATCCACTGAGCAAAACTGGCCAGGGCTCACAATTCTTGTAGTTCAGTTTTGCAAGTCTTTAACTCACAAAATTTACATGGAGTTCCACCTGTATTAATCATCATTATCCTTTTTTCCCTTCCATCCATTCTTGAATCATTCCCAAGAACTGCTCTAAAAGAACACAAGTGTCTACTTTGACAAACCACATGTACCTTCCACCATTTTTCCTCTCAGCTCCTGAATTTCTCTGACAGCCTAATAAATAGATCCAATAAGACAACATTATTGCGTTAATTTCCTTTAGACTCATTTATCCTGGGAAGCACCTCTTCTGTCTTGTCTGTTCCCCGCGCACCATGATGAGAGCTATTATAAAAATTAAAGATAAACACTTCAAAACATCAGCAGCCAAATTAATTCCAGAATGAATTTCACTCATGCAAACTGAGTGATGAGCCTCCAGCTGGCTGAGAAGTTCTGGATGACAAAGCACTGATGTTCATGTGTCCTGGGCGCGGGGAGACGGCGGCTCCCTGGGAGGACCTGAGGCCAGGAGTCTTAGGGTGTAAGCTCTCCCTGTATCACCTCAAAAAAGGGGAGCAGGTGACAATCACCCAGGAAGGGAGCTGGGTCCGGCGAGCAGATGAGGAGGCCAGGAAGCGGCTGAACGGACAGGGGACATTGTCCTCATGCCCTTTTTATCTGCTCTGGCTTTCTTTAATGAAGCTCCTGCGGTGACCAGTCTCGGAACTGGACATGCTCCCTGCCCTCTGCCCTCTGCCCTCTGCCCTCTGCCCTCTGCCCTCCAGAACAGCTGGAAGGTACTGTCACTTGGCAGTCCCAGCGGCCTCCTGTTATTCTGTATATGGAGGGCTCTAAAGTAGGAACTTGACAAGAAAGGTAAGATAGCCAAAGAGGAGACTCACGAGAGATGTTGCACTTGATTGAATGGACTGCCTTTCCCGGCCACGGCCACAGCCAGGCCACGTGCTCACAGCTGGAAGAGGGCGCCTGTGTGAGCAGCAGCTGCTCTCCGCTTTGCCTGCGGCTGCTGTGTGCCGAGGCCGAGGATGGGGGTGCTGAGCAGGCGCAGGCCCTGGGTGCCGGGCCCGCCCGCCCCTCGCGTGGCACGGATGTTTCTTTTCCTACAGGCACACAGCCAGGGGCCCGCCTGTGGTGGGCGGAGCGCTGGACTTGGTAATAGTTATCAAAGCTGCCACTGATGGAGCAGCCCTCTGGGCCGGCGACATGGTTGAAGGTATTATCTTTCCCACTTCCTTCGTGAGACAGTTAATTTGCCCAAGACCCTGGGATTCGTTAGAGGGAGACTTGGCACTAGAACCCGGTTTCACCTGCTTGTAAAGCCTGTGTATTGCACCTAGGACACTCCACTCCTGGGACCTTGCTTCCCCCAGGAACCAGAGGGGCCGTTCTGATTCCAGCTCTCTACTTCTATTTCACCACTCAGCTTATGCACCTGTCAAATGGAGGGGGTACGCTAGGCGTGGTCTGACATGCCCACTGGCTCTCAAGTTCTGTGCATTGTCTAATGCTTATTTTTAAACAGAATTCCCATCAGCATAATCTCAATCCGTTTGGAATATATGGGAGGAGGCTGGAGAAACTCTGAATTCATTTCATTACTATGGAGTGAGTGCCCCTGGGGATGCTGCAGGGACCAGGTCCTCGTGGTCTGGCCTCCGGGACTCGCCAGGAGAGCAGGGAAGCAGAGACTGAGTATGCTACCAGCACTGCGTGCTCTGCAGAAAGAGAACAGCGTGTGTAGACGTTTCTGAGGCTAATTCACAGGAACCAGATCAGTCCGATCTGTGAACGTCTGCGTGTGGTCCAGAGCAAGCATGCCATAGGGGTCCAACATCAGAGCGTAACCGGCACAGCATGCCACCTCGGTCCGTCTTCCTTCCTATTCTTCTTTCCTTTCCTTTGGTCCTGTTATTCTTTTTTCTCACGTAATCCCGTTTCAGTGGGGCTGTGGGGAGAGCATGAAGCATTGAACTGTGTCAACCTCAACAGAAACCAGGGAAGGTGGTGACAAGGGAGGGAGGGGGCTGGAGAGCAGGGAAAGGGGTGGAAAGGTGAGCACAATGGGTTACAGCTCAACATCTTCCGATCCTCACTGCAGCCAGAAGTGCAGGAAAGGCTGGAAGGAAGAGAAGAAGCAGATCAGAGTCTCCCTGATTTGGAAGGGACCCGTCAGACAGGAGCTCCGCCCTCATCTAGTTATTTAAATCCCGTCTACAACGTCCCAGTAGCGTTGTCTAACGTGAATGCTCTCAGCCAAGGGTAGCTGCCACCTCGCAGGGCAGGGGCAGCTCAGGCTGCGGGAGGGCACTTACTTGTGTTGAGCCGACGATTGTCTGGCTTTGATTCTGCCCTTCTCGGTTACAGTAACTGGATTCAGTTGGCTTTATTTTTTTAATCCTTCAAATAACTAAAAGTCGTCGCCAGGTGCTCAGTGGGTTGGCGTGCTGTCCTGCACACCGAAAGGTTGTGGGCTGTGTGGGCTCGGTTCCCAGTCAGGGCACATCCCCAGGGTACGGGTTCGATTCCCAGTCGTGGTGTGTGCGGGAAGGCAGCCGATTGATGTTTCTCTCTCACATCAATGTCTCTCTCTCTCTCCCTTCCCCTCTCTCTAAAATCAATGAGCAAGTCCTCGGGTGAGGATTTAAAAACGAAAAAGTAACCACCATCTTTCCCTATGTCTTCACTGCGCACACTCAATTCCTGTCCTCGACTGTCCCATGAAACGCTGTTTGGTCATCTCCTGGGTCTCTGTGCCAGCCACGTTGTCCTCCTCTGTGAGCACTTCCGTTGGTCAGTGTCCCCTCAATAGTGGAACCCCCAGAACTAAGCACAGAGCCCCCAGGAGGGCAGAGCAGGCCTCTGTCCAGGCGTTTGCACTTGGACGTGGCCCGAGCTCCATTTGGAGGGTTTTGCAGCTGCTCTGTTAGAATACTGAACTTAGAGCAAACTCAAGTGTGGCCCTTCGTTAAACAGCTACGACTCGTCCTCATATGCAATCATTTTGCCGGTATCTCTTCATCCTGTTGGCAATGACATGAAGATACTGTTGGACCCATTGCTGGGTCCTCACTGTGTTTTATAAGCCCCACCTACCGTCGTGGTCTCAAAGCTGTACCCGAAAAGGCCCTGCGGGTCCCTGGCATTCCTGGGTTGGGGTGAAACTCCTGGCTGCTACTGGCAACCATTTGCTTTCTGAATGTTCTTAAAGCCATCTTGTGAAATAATGCCGTTCGGAATTCTGCTAGAGATCCATTTCATGCCCCTTGGTCTGTAATTTGTAGTCTCAGCTTTCTTTTCTTCTCACTTTCAGTTTTACATAATATTTTTTATTCTTCATAATCGTGCACACGCGCGCACACACACACACACACACACACACTCACACGCAGGAAGCGGGGAGAAAGCAGGGCTCCGGGAGAGTTCCTGGGAGGCACGCGATCCGCACGCAGGGGGCGAGGAGCAGGAGCCTGCAGGCGGGAGGACCCCCGCAGGTGGCTCTGGGCAGGGAAGGCTCCGTGAAATATGATGTCATCACAGCCACTCCAGGGCTGCAAGGAAGCCCTTTCCTCGGGCTCAAGAATCTAAGCAGGTGACGGAAAACGCGAATGCAGTGTAATTTTGAAATAATGGTAATGCAAAAAATCCAGGTGAACAAAATACTGAAACTTTAAACAAAGGCAGGGTTAGTTTTTCATGCTCTATTTTTCTCAACAGCTTTATTGAGCCCTAATTCACAGACCATGCAATTAGCCCATTTGGAGTGTTGAAGCCAATGGTCTTTAGTCTTTTCACTGGCTTGTGCAACCCTGGTCACAATCAGTTTTAGAACATTCATCACCCCCAAAAGAAGTCCGGTGCCGAATGGTAGTCAGTCCCTGGTTCCCCCCAATCGCCCTCACCTTAGGCAACTACTAATTCATTCTCTGTTTCTGTGCATTTTCTTCTTCCGGGCACTTCTTACACATGGAAATCATGCGATGCGTAGCCTTCTGTGGCTGGCTTCTTTCACTTGGCAGTTTTCTGGATTCACCCATGTTGTGGCATCTACCAGGACTCCACTTCTTTCTGTCGGTGAACAGTATCCCATTGTATGCTTGCACCACATTTTACTTATCCAGTCATCGGTTGGTGAACATTTGGGTTTTTCTACTTTATGGCTGTTTAGAACAATGTGGCTATGAATACAAAGTTATGCATTTCTCTTGCACCTAGAATTGCTGGATCACATGTCAACTATGTAAAATCTCTTGAAGAATTGCTAAACTGTTTTTCCAAAGTGGCTGCACCGTTTTACATTCCCACCAGCAATGGATGAGGGCTCCAGTTTCCCCACATCCTTACCAGTACTTACCATCTGTCTTTTATCATAGCTGTCCTCGTGGGTGTGAAGTGCAATTTCGATTTGTATTTCCCTGGTGGCAGGTGATGTTGAAAATTTTGTAATGTACTTATTGGCCACTTGTGTATCTTCTTTGGAGAAATGTCTATTCAGATCCTTTGCCCATTTAAAACTTGTTTCTTTTTTGTCTTTTTATTATTGAGTTGTGAGAGTTCTTTATATATAGCAGGTCTTCAAATGACATGTCATTCAATGTTGTTTTGTTATAATGATGTGATACCATAGGAACTTAACTATTGTTTATATTAATTAACCTATGGTAAAATTGGTCTTGTTATTTGCTGTTTCACTTAAAGTCACAGAACCTATTGACGATGCTAAGTGAGGAGTTACTGTATTCTAGAAGCAGGTCCCTTATCAG
Organism: Cnephaeus nilssonii; assembly: GCF_951640355.1. Lineage (NCBI taxonomy): Eukaryota > Metazoa > Chordata > Mammalia > Chiroptera > Vespertilionidae > Cnephaeus > Cnephaeus nilssonii. The sequence goes on from NC_137093.1 coordinate 3,530,538, forward strand.
ATATATGATTTCTCTGATTCTTGGAGTTGTCTTTTTACTGTCTTAATGGTGTCCTTTGAAGCAAAAAGATTTTAAAATTTTGATTATGTCCAATTTATTTGTCTCTTATTGCTTGTACTTTTTTAATTTTTTTATTTCTTTATTGATTAAGTTATCACATATTTGTCCTCATCCCCCCATTCCCATCCCACACCCCTCCCCACACATGCCCCCACCCCCCTGTTGTCCTTAACCGCTGGTTAGGCTCATATGCTTGCACACAAGTCCTTTGGTTGATCTCTCCCCTTTACTCCCACCCTCCCCTACCCTCCCTCTGAGGCCCGACAGTCTGATCCATGCCTCCTTGTTTCTGGGTCTGTTCTCGTTCATCCGTCTATGTTGTTCATTATTTCCCCTAGATGAGTGAGATCATGTGCTACTAGAAATACACTTATAAGAACCGAAAATGAGACAAGCAATAATGGTTATGCTGACAGGCAAATGAATCAGTCTGTAGTGAGTTTCTTTCTGGACCAACAGTTCTTTTGAGACCCAATTTCAATGTCCAACATGCTTGTGCTTTTGATGTCATGTGTAAGCAAACTGGCTAACCCAACATCACAAAGACTCATGCTTATGTTTCCTCCCGAGAGCTCTATAGTGTTGCTCTTACAGTTAGTGTTTTAGAAGGCACATTGCATGGCATTTAAGACTCAGATACCCCTTTCTCACGCCACCCTCAGCTGACGGCAAGATGGGGAGAAAGAGCTTAGCGGAGCCTTTCTTACAGGGACCCAGAGTGTTGCCGTTCATGAGACAAAGATTTACTAGACTCGGCAGAGCTTCTGTGATTATGGTAAGGCTTGCTTTTGAGGGGTTCACGTGCGGAAAGGGGGTGACAGACTGACTCCGCAGCGGCCGGGTGATGGGGGCACAGGAGGCTGCCGCGGCCCCAGCTGAACACCAGCACCAGACGTGCTCTGCCTGCGTCCGGTCCTTCCTGCTCTGCAAGGGCCGGGGGCCTGAGGCCCTTCCTGAGTTGCCTCTTGGCCCCTCTGTCCTGGGAGTTACCTGCACGTGCTGTGTGCCTCCGCCTCAGGCCCTGGTGCCCCATCGCCGCCCCCCCCCCCCCCCCCCCCCCCCCCCCCGTCCGCCCGCCTCTCCTGCTCTGTGACAATGGCAGCTGTTCACGATGTTCCAGGATAATGATCGGCTCTTTCTTCCAGCACGAGCCCCCGCGCCCTCCTCCTCCGCCGCCTGCCTTGGAGCTCATTCCTACACATCTCAGGATGCTTCCTTTTAATATTTTCTCTTGCTATAGATAGAACTTAGGAGGTTTCCATGGAAACTCCTGGCCAGAGGTAGGGAACTTCTGAACAGGGGTGAGAGGCTCCAGCTTTGCTCATTTCGGGGGGGCTCCGGGAGTGTCTCCCTCGTTCCTCTTCCCACCCAGCCCTTCCCTGGGCAGCTCTTGCATCTGCTCTTGTCTGATCCTCTAGGAGCCCCAGCGCCTTGTGCAGCCGTAGCCCTGACACGTGCTGGGCACAGCGGCCCTGGGAGGAGGCCCTGCGGGTGGCTGACTGGCCGGCTCTCGGTGGCAGCCCAGGTTCCCCCCGTGTGTCAGGAGGCAAGTCCTGGCTAGAGGAGTTGGGCTCAGATCACTACCCTTGTGTCCATGTTACCGCACAGAGACGGAGGCCATGTCTGGGCCTCCCGATCGCACCGCACTGAATCCCGCCCTTAAGCTCACTAATCCAGGGGCCTTTCTCTACGTTGGGCAAAGCTGGTCTCAAAATCCTAAGAGAGATTTGGGGTTTGGAGGCTGATACCTGGGATGATCACACCTGGGTCAATCAGACCTTAAAATCTAGTCCCGCCCTGGCTGGTGTTGCTCAGTGGATAGAGCATCGGCCTGTGGACCAAAGGGTCCCTGGTTTGATTCCGGTCAAGGGCACGAACTTCGGTTGCAGGCTCCTCCCGGGCCTATGGACCGAAGGGTCCCGCAGCACAGAGCCTGGGAAAGAAACTACACAGCAAAAGCCCAGCCTGCGTGGTTTCACCTCTCCAGATAAGTGAATGACACCAACGGAAAAACTACCGGGTTTGGGAGGGGAGGACCAGCCATAGAGGGGAGGACAAGGGAACAGCAATTGAGAGTTCGCAGTTTTTCATTGCCCTTTCGAAACGCAAATTAATATTTTAAATTCAGCTTCTATCACAGAGTGCGAATCATAACGGAAAAATTGGCCAGCCTCACTTTCAAGACCAGCGCTGGGAGGAGCTTGGGGCTCATTGTAGCTTCCGATCTGGTGTATGACTCTACTTCTGAACCTGGTCAGTCGAAGGGTTTATTTCTGTGGGGATGTTAGGGGAGTTGAGAATACTAAGGTCCATGATGAAGCGTCCTTGACGCTGAAATTATTTGGGGTGTGAGCTCTAAACTGATACTGATCTCCAAGGTTCAGCTGAGTACTCTCCTGTTGTGAAAAATGCCTCGTCTCTGAATGGAGACCTCACAGTGGTTGAGGTGCACCTATGAATGCGATATTTAAGCGCGTGGGGGAATGGATGCATGTGGGGGTGACTGTTATGCATCGTGAAAAAGCATCCAGGAACATATATGACCATGTGGCTCGTTGGGGCTTGGCAGGACACTGGTGTCTCCCATTGCCTCCCTTGGCCAGACCCAATAGAAGCCCGAGGGCAAGGGCCAGTTACGTTGCTCATAAGGCCAGCCTCCTGGGTCATAGAGCAGGATGAAGAGACAGAGAGGAGAGGTTTGGAGGGCCAGTGGGGACTGCGTGCCCTTGGCCATAGTCAAGTGTTGATGAGAACACCTGGGCTCGCCGGACTTGCACCTGCGTGCTTCTACTTCAGGACCTTTCCTTTTTTACCCTTCGGTTTCTTTCCTCCCATGGCAGGAAGGATCTTACTTACAAGGGTGGCATTTTGGTTAAGTGAAGAGTTCATGGACTCTGGAGCTAGATAACATTTGTCTGAAACTCCAGCTCCATTGCTTATTAAATGTGGGCCTTGGGCAGTTGCTGACCTGCTGAGTTCCAGTTTCCTCAGCGGTAAAGGGTAGAGAATATTGAACTTTCAGGGTTGGTCTGAGAATCCCTGTCTCTCTAACACCTATTGCTCCCAGGAGAGTGGTTGGCTCCCGCTAAGTGTACTAAATGCCGGCTATTCTCATAAATCCTTTCCGTGTGCTCCGGGTAATTAATCATTTCCTCTTTCCTAAATTGTTCGTATCTAGTGGTTCTTTCCTCTTTATAAACACACTCACATCCTCCTGATGTTAAAAAAGGAACCTCTCACCCTGGCCAGTATGCTCAGGGGTTAGAGCATCAGCCTGCAGACGAAAGGGTCATAGGTTTGATTCCTGGTCAAGGGCACATACTTGGGTGGCAGGTTCAATTCCAGGCCCTGGTTGGTGTGCATATGGGAGGCAACCAATCGGTGTATCTTTCTCATCTCTCTCTCTTTCTCTCTCTCTCTCTCTCTCTCTCTCTCTCTCTCTCTCTCTCTCTCTCTCTCTCCTCTCTCCTCCCTCCCTCCCTTCCACTCTTTCTAAAAATAAAAATCAATGGGAAAAAAAATATCCTCAGGTGACTATCAACAACAAAATTAAAAAACACCTTAATACCCATCGAATCTGCCAGAGCTTGGCTATTATTCTCTTCTATTGTTCTGATTTTCTATAAAAATCAGCATACAACTATCTCCCCAAATTCTTCACTGCCCCTTGACTTAACTTCCTCAGACTGGTTTGCTCCCACTAAAATCATCTCAGAAGTCTCCCACTCCCAAATGCCTCTCTCCAGGCCTCACCCTGCTCTCCAGCATGTGCCATCCCAGTCTTGTGGTTCTTCATCTTCGGTTTCTGTGCTGGTGGATTTCCTTGGTTTCCTGTTGGCCTATCTCAGTATTCCTGTCCAGAATCCCCTTACCCCCCTTCACTTCTCTTTTCTTTCTCACCCACAACATATAAATGTTGTTAGTATTTGGTTATTATCTGATTGTTTCCTCCTGTTGGTTCTACTGTAAAGCTCAGGAGGGTGGGGACCTTATCTGCCTTGTTTATTGTGCTATTCCCACCACGGGACCGTATTCCAGTGCTTGATATAGAGTAAGTGTCCAACACATACTAGTTGAATGGGGAACAGACTCTAATATTCCCCCAATGTTTCCTGGCCTTCTCCATCATATGCTCTCCAGATGAACATCTCTGACCTCCTTTTTGAACTCTAGATCAGGAGTCAGCAAACTTCTTCACAAAGGGCTTAATAGTAATAAATGCAGAATTTCAGGCTTTCGGGCCACATAGTCTCTGTCACAACTACTGAGCTCTGGGGCTGTAGAGCAAAAGCAGCCACAGATAATAAACTTACGGTGTGCCTGTGTCCCAGTAAAACTGTATTTGCAGAAACATGCTGCCTCCAGTCCATAATTTTCAGAGCTCTTCACTAGCTTATGCTTCCAATCAGCGGATATTGTCATCTGATGGACTTAATGCCACCTCAAATTCAATCCAGCTGACCTGAAATTATCTTCTCTCTCTTCATTCTCCAAACGCCCATCCACTAGCTGTGATACTTAGCTCATTTCTAGTATCTCTATTCTTCTGGTTCTCCAGGACACCCCTGAGTTAGCGCATCTTTACCCTTCCTGTCTCCCTATCCAATCAATGAGCAAGTTCTGACCAAGTCATTCCTGCAATTTTTGTCACGCAGTCACTTGCTGTAGCTCGAGCTCTCATGAACGTTATCATTTTTACTTTAAATAATTTTTAATTACAGTTGACATACAATTATTATGATTAGTTTCAGGTGTACAACATAGTGATTGGACATTATTTAACTTACTAAGTGACCACCCTGATAACTCTAGTACCATCTGACACCATACATAGTTATTACAGCACTATTGACTATGTTCCCTATGCTGTGACTATACCATAACTACCAAGTTGTACTTCTTAATCCCTTCAACCTTTTCACACTCCCCCCAACTCTCCTCCTATCTGGCCACTGTTAACATGTTTTCTGAAAAAGAGGAGAAAAAAGAAAATAACAAAAAGAAAATGTTTTCTGTTTCTGTTTGCTTGTTTGTTTTTTAGATCCCACATACACGTAAACCCATCTGGCATTTGTCTTCCTCTGTCTGACTTATTTCATGCAGCACAATACCCTCTAGGTCCATCCATGTTGTTGCAGATGGCAAGATTTCATCCTTTTTTATGGCTGAGTCATATTCCATTACATATATGCACCACTTCCTCTTTATCCATTCATCTATTGGTTGCTTAGATTGTTTCCATATCTTGACTATTGTAAATAATGCTGCAATGAACATATAGATGCATATGCCTTTTCAATTTAGTGTTTTGGGTTTCTTCAGATAAATACCCCGAAGTGGAATTGCTGGATACTTCCTTGTCTCATATTATATATCCTTAGTTTTAAAGTTTATTTTGTTTGATATAAGTATTGCTATCCCAGTTTTTGTGGGGGGGTTTTTTGGTTCGTTTGTTTCCATTTGTGTGAAATATATTTTCCCCACACCTTTACTTTCAGTCTGTGTGTCTTACCATCTGACGTGAACCTTGTGTAGACAGCTTATGTAAGGGTCTTGTTTTGTTATTCATCTAGCCTCCCTCTGTCTTTTGATTGGAGAATTTAAAGCAGTTGTTGATAGAGATATATTTATAGCCAATTTATTATTCATAGTTTTTATTTTTCTTCATTTTTCTTAAAGAAGACCCTTCAACGTTTTGGTTGTGTGTTTTTTTACAATACTGGTTTGGTGGTGATGAACTCTTAGCTTTTCTTGTCTGGGAGGCTCTTTATCTCTCCTTCAACTTTACATGATAGCTTTTCTGGGTAGAGTAATCATGATTGTGGGTTCTTGCTTTTCATCAGTTTGAATTTTTCTTGTCAAAGCCTTCTGGCCTACAGAGTTTCTCTTGAGAAATCAACTGTCAGTCTTATGGGATTTCCCTTGTAGGTAACTGACTGCTTGTCTCTTGCTGCTTTTAAAATTCTCTCTTTGTCTTTACCCTTTGGCATTTTAATTATGATGTGTCTTGGTGTGGGCCTCGTTGGGTTCATATTGTTTGGGACTCTCTGCACTTCCTGGACTTGTAAGTCTATTTTCTTCACCAGGTTAGGGAAGTTTCCCGTCATTATTTTTTCACCTCGGTTTTCAATTCCTTGCTCTCTCTCTAATCCTTCTGGTGCCCCCATGGAATGCTTGAAATTGTCCCAGAGGCTCCTCCTTATACTATCCTCATTGTTTTGGCTTCTTTTTCCTTTTGCTGTTCTTATTGGGTGTTTTCTGTGTCCTTATCTTCTAAATCTCTGATCTGATTCTCTGCTTCATCTACACCCCTGTAATGCATTGTTCATTTAAGTTACTGTAATCTTCATTTATGACTGGCTCTTCTCTTTGTTGAAGTTCTCACTAAGTTCACCTACTCTTCCCATAAGTTCCTTGAGTATCCTTATAACCAGTGCTTGAACTCTGCATCTGGTAGATTGCTTGTCTTCATTTTGTTTAGTGCTTTTTCTGGAGTTTTGTTCTGTTCTTTCATGTGGGACATTTTCTTTGTGGACTCATTTTGGCTGCCTCCCTGTGCTTGTTTCTGTGCATTAGGTAGAGCTGCTATGTCTTCCAGGCTTGGTAGAGTGGCCTTGTGTAGTAGGTGTCCTGTAGGGTTCAGTGGCACAGCCTCCCCATTCACCTGAGCTGGGTGCTCCATGTGCATTCCCATGTGGGCTGTGTGCATCCATCCTCCTGTTATAGTTAAACCTTAATTGCTGTTGGTGTCTCAATGGGAGGGCTTGACCCCCCTAGCAGGTCTTCTACAAGAACCGGCTGGAACCACATGGAGAACCAGCTGTGCAGGGGCCAACCTCATAGAGCGGGACTTACTTCAGCAGGGTTCTGGTGCCCACTGAGTCCTCCTCTTGAGTGCATCTTTTGTGCCAGTGGTTGGGTGCTGCTTCAACATGGTCTGAAATTGTCCACTGAGTGTGCTGGTTCTGGAGCCTTGCAGGAGGTGCAGGCCAAACTCGCCACCTGTGCCCTGCCTGGAGCCACCCAGCATGAGCTACAAAGTGATCTGCACATGGCTGCTACTTTTGCTGGTGTTAGAGTTACCCAGGGAAGGCCTAGCTGACAACCAAGACCTGCTGTTGCTAGTGCCAGGCCTGGGCCTACTTAGTGAGAGGTACGGGGCACACCAAGACCAGATGCTGCTTGTTTGAGAGATTTTAGGAAAGTCCGAAGCATGAGCCAAAATAGGCCATTTGTATGGAACAGCCATTGGAAATGGCTTTAGTAGGCAAAGAAGTTAGAGGGGGTGGGGTCTCAGGAATCACCAGGGCTGGTTGAACAGTGTTAGCCAAGTTGGTGGAGACTCAGATATGGTGCCCACCTGCTGGACCTGTGGGTGGAGGGCTCGACAGAGTAACAATGACCTCTGCCAGCACTTCTGTCTGTAAGAAAGCTGCCCCGCCTCCCTCCCCAGCTCTCACTCTGATTCCAGATGATTCAGTCCATCCCCATGTGTCCCTGATGCATTTCAAGCTGCTGCCCCTGCACTGGAGCTCAGAGGGAATAAGTCCAAGGAAGTCCACGTGGGCCCTTTAAGAGGAATGCCGGGACTCCTGAAGCTTCCTTCTCACTCAACAATTCTGCTGGTTTTCATATCCAGAAGCTATGGGGCTTCTCTTCCTGGCAGTGGAACCCTGGGCTGGGGGGACTGGTGTAGGGCTGGGACCACTGGATCCTCAGGGGGCCACTCTAAAGCTGAGAGATCTTTTCAGTTTTTATTAGCCACACGTAGTTGTGGGACCAGCCTGTTCCAAGTCTCTGCATCTCCTACCAGTCCCAATGTGGTTTGTTTTTTATATCCTTAATTGTAAGATTTCTGTTCGGCTAGATCTCAGGTGGTTCTGAATGATGGTTGTTCTGTAGTTCAGTTGTCGTTTTGATGTGGTGTGGGAGGATGTAAATACTGCGTTTACCTATGCCACCATTTTTAAAAAATATTCTTTTTATTGATTTCAGAGAAGAAGGTAGAGGGAGAGAGAGATAGAAACATCAATGATGAGAGAGAATCAATGATCAGCTACCTCCTGCACACCCCTTCTGGGGATCGAGCTCACAATCTAGGCATGTGCCCTTGACTGGAATAGAACCTGGGACCCTTCAGTCCACAGGTCAATGCTCGATCCACTGAGCCAAACCACCTAGGGCACCAATACCACCATTTTGACCAGAACCTCTCATGAACTTTGTCTTGATGCCTGCATTTGCATCCTAATCACTAATTCCTATTGTTCTTGAGCAGGACTGACTGAGCCGCTCTCCTCACCTTAATTTTATGTTGCCTACTAAATGCAGCTCAAATTCTTTAACATTGTTTTCAGCCTCTTCACCTTCTTGGCTTCCACTCATTCTTTCATGCCTTTGTTCTTTCTTTCCTTTCATCCTGGGATATCCTTCCTGCCTCCACCTCCCATGAAAATCTTTATCCTTCAGGACCCAGATACAAGGCTACTTACCTGGAGGCCCTCCTCAGCCTCCCACCCGAAGGGCATTCCATGTCCTGCTGCACTCCCATCCTGCTCTGCAGTGCGGTTGGTTGTTTACACTCTTTCCCTCCTTAGTGTTGCAAGACTCTTGAGGATGGGGCCATGGCATGGTCATCCTCATGGATTCAAATTTAATTTAAAGCCTATACACTGAGGTATTGTTTGTTCAATTGAAGTACATGTTTAGCAAATCTCTTTACTGGGGTCATGGGAGGAGTCCTATTGTTTGGTTGATGTCATAGACCCTTGACTATATTGCTGTGTGTGTACATTTATGTCCAGTTACACTCTTCCTACATTGGCATCTATTGTTTCCTTCCTGTCTTCACCTTTATGCCTTAAAGAGTGTCCAAAGTAGGTCTGAGAGAATACTATCTCAGTTTCTTCATCCATTTGGGTCAAGCAGACCTCCTGAAATATCAGAAAATTATATCGGCTTTGAAATTTGACAAACCTGAGTTGGGATTTCAATTTTTGACCTAGTTTTGGGATTCTAGTTTTTGACCTAGCTAACTTTGAGCAGGTTATTAAACCTCTCTATTTTCCATTTGTTAATGGGGTCCTGATACCAACTTTACAGGAAAATGCCTTCTCTCTGTCATATTTTCTCTATTATTTCTAAAAATCATTGGATATGTGTGTAGGGGTGACTTCCAGCATTCCATCTCTTTGTCTTTCAAGGCACTCAATCTCCTTCAACCTCAGATTCTTAGAATTTCATTTTGAATTGACTCACCATGTACGTCTGTCTTAAGCAACAGAAAACTGCACGATCTCTCCTCGCTGCCATGAATAGCAAGCAGCGCAGCAGCTGGACAGCACGTGTGTGGATGAATACCTCTTACTTCTGGATGATGTCCAGCACATCCTTCAGCCTCATCTGTGGGGGAGGATGGCAACATCAGCTCCTGTTTGGGTCTCCAAGAGGAGACAGGAAGTAGGCAAGCCCATTTTGTGTGCTCTGAACCAGTCACCACATGTTTGCTGTGTGCCTATTGTACCAAGATTGTCACCATTTGTTAACTGCTTGGAGGGCCTTTGGTAGAGGTGTTTTGAGTTTGTGTTTCTTTCAAGGAAGCAGGTGAGATGAGAAAGGTTGAAGTGGCCAAGAGCAGTCTCGGAGCCTCCCCAAAGAATTACAAATCAACTCAGTTGGGGTGTGCAAAGCTGTTGAGTACCAAGATGTTGGCATTTTAAGACACATCATCTGGCTTCATGAGTAATGGCTCTGAATGTGAAGTATCCCCAGGAAGATTCTTCAAAGGAGGACTAATTTGGCACAGTCCTCGGCCGAGTCACGGCTCACAGTGGATTGCCGCACACTTCAGAAAGGCAGCGTGTTTGCTGACACACAGGCCCACACACATGTACATGAGGCCCAGTGTTTGTCATCACAGACAGACTGTATTTAGAAGGAAAGGAGGAACAAAAACTCCCCAAAGTCACTGTGCCAGCATTCGTTGGGTGGCAGACAAAAGATGGCCATTCTTGGAGTGGGCGTCTGTGCCCTGGTGGAAGGACAGAGCGCCCATCCCAGCCTCTGCTCGCCACCTACAGCTCCACAAAGCAGGGAGGTCACACATCCCGTGACTTCTTAGATCCAGACTTCTTAACATAAAAAAACCACTGACACCTGTAAAGGATTTTTATGAGTTTATTTGAGCCAAACTGTTGACATATGCTGGGAAGCAGAACCTCAATGAATTGAGATAATGCTCCGGAGAATGGCGGGTTACATCTGTATTTATACATTGCCATCAAAGGAGGGACATAGGTGGGTTACATGAAATTCATTGGTGATGGATTAAGGAGGTGGGATAAAGTCAAACGGTGGGAAATCCCTGGGATTGGATAAAAAGTAAAACGATGGACACGTACTTAGGTGGATGCAGGAACAATTAACATGATAATGAAGGAATTTGTGGTCTCTGTCCTGGCGCCCACCACATTTGGTTGTGCCCCAGGGGACTCCAGAAAAAGGGAAGTTACAAGTTACCCAGACATTTCAAGGGTATGTTATCATAGATGCAAAAAGACAGATAGGCTCAGTTAAGGTAAAGGTTGACCTTGTCATTGAAGATACCAGCCTAGGATGTAACTGCCCACCATCACTGCATTTAAAGTTTCATTTCAGACCATCCTTTGTGGTGACTTTAGGTCTCTGAGTTTGCAAGACTGTCATGCAGGCCTCCCCTGAGCTTGTCAGGTCAGCATGTGGCCCCTTTCTTCCACAGACTCTAGCGTCCCCAGAGGTCTCAAAGTTTTGTTTTCTGGCCCTTTGTGTGCATAAAAGTAAGCACCAGCCTGCAAATACCACCAAAGCACACCTGCTTGACCTAGTGTCATAGACTGAATATTTGTGTCCCACCCAAATGCGTATGTTGAAACCTAATCCCCCATGTGAACATATGAGGAGGTGTGGCCTCTGGGAGGTGGATAGGTCATGAAGGTGAAGTTCTAATGAATGGGATTAGTGCCCTTATGAAGAGACACCGAGGGCTCTCGTCCCTCTGCCGTGTGGGCGCAGGGAAGACGGCCGTGTGTGAACCAGAAGCAGGCCTCACCAAACACGGAGTCTGCTGGCGCCTTAACCTCAGATTCCCGCCTCCAGAGCCGCGATAAACAAATTTCTGTCGTTCCCAAGCCTCCTCGCGTGTGGTGTTTGGGTCATAGCACCCAAAAGGACTAAGACGCAAGCTGGTACCGGGAATGGGGGTGTGGAGATACTCCTTCTCGGGTGACTCCTCCTCCCACCACGCAGGAGGCAGAATGCCTAGAGGGTCTCCTTGGATTTTGGAGGCAACAAGCTTTACTCCAGCCTATTTACTGAGTGGCCCGAAACGTCCAAACGTTCTGAGTGAGGCTCAGACAAGAGAAGGCTCTTCGAAGGTCAGGCTGCTGTGCCAGCTGCTCTGCCGCTCGGGCCGTGAGCCAGCAGCTCCCGTGTCCGTGAGGTGTCGGTGGCAGGCAGCGCTGTCATGTGGAGCCTTTGGCAGAGGCTGTCGGCGAATCACAGCACAGGCCCTTAGGACGGTAGAGAAGGCCCTGCCATCCCCCGCCCCCCCCCCCCCCCCCCCCGCGACGACTACCGCCTTCTGAGAAGCACCCCTCGGCCTGTCGCTGGGCCTTGGTAGAGACCGAACCCTGACCACCAGGCACCCAGTGACAGTGAGCGCGCCTGGGAGGCCCAGGGGCATTTCCTTCATTATCGTCAGCTGAACCCAGCGGCTCTGCAAAGCCACGCCCTGGGAACACAGTCTGCCAAAGGGCGGAAGTGCTGTCAGCTTGACCTTCCTTTCTGCCCAGGTGCGGGGGGGGGGGGGGGGGGGGGGGGGGGGGGCAGGGGGGGGTTTGATTATGTAAATCCAGCTGAGCACCAGGAACGAATAGGACCCGGGCCACCCTAGAATGCAAATAATCTCCTTTGTCTTGACTTTTGGTAAAACTTCCTGGTATTTGGGGTATAAAATAAAAACGCTGCATCGGCTCTGTGTCACTGTCTCTCCATCAGAAGAGGGCAGCGGTCCCACCAGGTCCCAGCTTTTTCCTTCCATCTCTGTGTCTGTCTCTTTCTTTCATTTTCTCAATCCCCAGCCGCCCCCACTCAGGAACTGGACCGCTCTCTAGCCACGCTGGACACAGAAAAGAGAGAAATATTTATAAGTTACCATGTGGCCTGAAGCTACCCATCATCCACTGGGTGTCAATGACCTACCAAGCCATAAAGTTGGGCGTGCACAGCCATCCTCACATGGAAGTGGTATATACGGGATGGGTCCCAGCAAGCCCTGAAGGCACAAGTTACATGAGGAAGTGGCCTAAAGGGCTGTGGTCCCACTCCTGCTGCACTCCCTCCCTCTCCCAGCCTCACCTATGGCCTCATCAGTTGACAAAGGAAGACAAGACTGAGGCCGGTTTTATAGTTGGTTCTGCTTTTTATAAGCTGGAGAGTCAGGAAAGCTGGTGGTGTAATTCAGTCCCAGGGCGAAGGCACGAGAGTTGAGGGAGCCAATGGTGTGTAAGTTGCAATTCAAGTCAGAAGGCCCGAGAATCAGAAGCGCTGATGTCCAAGGGCAGCTGAAGGTGATGCCCCAGCTCAGCAGAGAGCAAAGGTGTCCTTCTTCTGCCTTTTTGGTCTATTCAGGACATCAGCTATTGGATGAGCCCACCCATGGTGAGGGTGACCTTGTTCGGTCAACTGACCCAAGCTGAGCACTCTCCCAGGCACTCCCAGAAATATGTTTTACCAGCTACCTGGGCATCTCTTAGCCAATCAATTAACACCTGACATTGACCATCAAAATGTGTAACATTTTTCTTTAAAATAACCAGACCTACAACTGCAGATTATTAGTGACGACAAAAAATAGCTGTGGGTATGTGGACAGGAGGGAAAACAGTAACTTTGCAGTGGAGAAACTTGACAAATGCTACCTCAGCCAGGTGATCAAGGTAGAAATGAACAACAATGTCATGTTGATAGTGTGTACTCTTGATATGATATGTTGAGCATGGCACTTTACCTCCGTGGTGTTCCTCCCCCAAACCCATAAGCCCAGTACAATCATGAGAGAAAGATCAGAAAAAGTTCCCAATTGAGGGACATTCTGTAAGTACCTGGCTCAGTACTCTGCAAAACTGTCGAGGTCATCAAAAATAAGAAAAGTTTAAGAAACTGCCACCATAGCTGGTTTGGCTCAGTGGATAGAGCATCAGCCTGTGGACTGAAGTGTCCTGGGTTCGATTCCAATCAGGGGCACATGCCCAGGTTGCGGGCTCAATCCCCAGTGATGCTTCTCTCTCTCCCTCTTCCTTCCTCTCTGTGAAATCAATAAAAACATATTTTTAAAAAAGAAACTGTCGATCAAGAGGAGCCTAAGGAGATATAATGAATAAATGTGAATAGGCATCCTGAATGGAATCCTGAAGTGAAAATGCGGTCTTTAGGTAAAACACAAAGAACCTTGAATCAAGTATGGACTTTAGTCAATAATAATTGCATCGATATTGGCTCAGTAATTGTGACAAATGTGCCTGTGAATGTAAAATGTTAATAACAGGGGAAAGTTGGTATGGAGTATATATGAACTCGGTGTATTGTCTTCACAACTTTTTTGTAAGTCTAAAACTATTCTAAAATTTATTTAAAAATAGTTATGTTCAAATCAATTCATTAAATGAAAAGGTGAGACCCTCTGGCTTGGAAGGAAACTTAAAAACCACCTAGTCCGGGTGTTTTTAAATATTTATTTCTTCACACAAAAGCACTTTTTATTTTAAAAACTCACTTGATTTAAACAAATTAATATGCGGAAGTCCAGCTCTTTGCACATGAATGTGGATTTGCTCTGGCTGGAGGCTGGGCGGAAGGGGCCACTCTCACTGGTCGGGCCCTCCTCCCCTCTTGCTGCCTCCTAAGCCTCCGGAGGAACATGGAACATCCGGCGGCACCCCAGCTCTCCCCTGGGACCCCAATCTATCCTAAACACTCTACAACCGGCACCCCCTCCGGGAAATCAGCTGTTTTTGTTTTTATGACTTTTTATGACTGTTAGGATTCCTTGCATTTTTTTTTTTAATATTGGGTCAAATCTGTTTACAATGTGTCTATTGGCTTTAGACTCATACAGAATAAATGTCAAATAGAGTTTTACTCACGGTGATTTTTATTTTTAGAAGACAGACACTTTTTCCTGTCCCCTCCCCATGGCTCATGCCTGATATAGCGGAGACATCCCCGTCCCTGCAACCAGTGGCTAGTGACAGGGTGGATGACATCGTCTCTGTCCCTGCATAGGCCAGTCTTGTGACTGCTCCTCATAAGCCATCTGCAAACTCCGTCTTGGCTTTACTGTCTTCGCCATCCCACTTATTCTGGGAGCCTCTTCTCCATCTTTTTCTCCCCTTACCTTCATGCCCGCTGCCTTTTGATTGCACCTGCCTTGCAACCTGGCTTTTCTCACAGTAGCTATTTCACATTTTCTGGACTCCACTTTCCTCAAACCCATAATCCCACCCTAGCTCCATTTTATCTCAGCTGATAAATCCTTAGGACTACTTTAAAAATAAATTAGAAGTGCCCTAGCTCAGTGGTCGGCAAACTCATTAGTCAACAGAGCCAAATATCAACAGTACAACGATTGACATTTCTTTTGAGCCAAAAACCGACTTCTGCGCATGGGCCACGAAGTTTCAATCGCACTGTACGTGCGCGCCCGCACGTGGTATTTTGTGGAAGAGCCACACTCAAGGGGCCAAAGAGCCACATGTGGCTCGTGAGCCACAGTTTGCCGACCACTACCCTAGCTGGTTTGGCTCAGTGGATAGAGCGTCGGTCTGTGGACTGAAATGTCCCAGGTTTGATTCCCGTCAAGGGCACATGCCCAGGATGCGGGCTCAATCCCCAGTAGGGGGTGTGCAGAAGGCAGCCGATCAATGATTCTCTCTCATTGATGTTTCTCTCCCTCTCTCTCTCTCCCCCCCCTCTCTCTCTCTCCTTTCCTCTCTGAAATCAATAACAATATTTTTTAAATTTAAAAAAATACAAATTAGAAGTCATGATGTAAGGAGTCCTTCAACTTCTTGACTCTATACCTAGGAGCTTAGCTGCAGCTCTACTCTTCCTTTTCACCTCCCCTCCCAAGGTTCCCCCCTCCTATCTCAGGCTAATTTTACATTAGAGTTTCAGATCCTACCACCGCCTGCTTTTTCAGACCTTGTTTAATCCATTGTCCCTAGACAGCTGCTCCTCCCTGAAACTGCTCTTGTCCAGATGACCAAAGTCCTTCTTAGCATCTTGATTTTACTTAATTCATTCTTTTATCAAATATTGGCAAAGCACCTACAATGCACCAGACACTGTACTATGCAGTGTGATCCGCCAGTGAAAGAGGCAGGTGGAATCCGTGTTTGAGTATGGGGCTGGAGGATTTGGGGAGGAGAAGTAAATAGAGGAGCCAGCAAATGCATAAAATGTCAGGGGATGAGTGATAAGTGCAGAGATGAGAAATGAATCAGAGTGAGATGGAAGGTTATTATTTTAACTAGAGTGATCAGAGAAGTCCTCTCTGAGGAGGTGGCATCTGAACTGAGATCTGAATGAACAAAGGCCTGAACCATTCTTGGATTCGAGGAAGAGCTTGACAATCAGTGGGAACAGCAAAGACAATGGCCCAGAGTTAGGAGTGAGGAGTTATATTTGAAGAAGGACCAGAAGACCCGTGTATTTGGGTCAGAGTGAGCACGTTAGAAGGGTTAGGGTTAGAGTGAGATTAGAAGAGACGCCAGATCACATACCTTTGACCTTTGAAGCACATGTTTTATTTAGCTTCCAGATTTTTCTCCTGCTCCCTTGCTATTCCTACCCAGCCTCTCCTGCAGATCCTCTTCTCTGCCCGTCCTTTACGGGTTAACATTTGGCAAGGTTCTATTCTAAGCCGTCCTCTCTTCTCTCTGGACATCCTGTTCCTGGACAGGACACAGAGCAGCCACTTAGTAAAGGTTATTTGATTCTGGCTACTTTGTGTCCCATCTCCATTCTGTTAACTCTTCTCAGACCAAACTCTGGCCTGTCTATAGGTCAAAATTGACTTGTGACCCAATGTTCACATATGATCCGACCAAGCAAAGATGAAAATGGGATTCTCTCCTCATTATATTTAGGTTCTATAATTCTAAAAATGTCGTCTTAATCTGTGACTCAGTCAGCGCTGTAGCCCTAGTGCCTAGCACGGTGCCTGGCTGATTGTTGAATGAATTTATGAATCCAATGAAGAAAGGCGGGAGTCCTGTGTCGGCACCCAGATCATCGTATTGATTAAAGATGAATATTACGCTTACCACACTCGCGTGCTCCCAGAGATGAATTTCCCGGCCGTCGTGGGCTCTCCGTGTCTGTGTTACATTTTATCTTGTTATATTTGGCTCATTTTCCAAGATTTCAAGATTTTTAGGCATTTTGCTTCAACCACTGAAATCACTTTTCCTCTGATTTAGACAAGACTACATTTTATATCTTCAGTTCAGTCACTGATGAACAGAGGAGGCCAGGGACACAGCGAGCCCTCCAGATGATGTGATCATTTCTAAACCCTGCTCTATGTCTAACAAGTGTCTTTTCAAAATAAAGGAGTCATTTAGTTTGGATGCTAAAAGGAACATTGAAGATCATTAGTCAGGCCTGTGTATTCTGCAGATGAGGAAACCAAGACTCTTACGTATTAGGTCATTTCAGCAACGTCACAGGTAATCAGTGGAGGAACGGGGAGGAGGGAGCAAATGCCAGCTACTCTGAGTTTCTGTGTGCATTCACTTTGGTTATTTCCTTCTTCTTTCGGTAGTTCGCTATGTGCTGCTCTTAACAAGCTGTCCCAAACCCAGCAGCTTAAAACCATAATAAAGATTTTCATCTCCCCATTTCCTTGGGCTGGGAATGCAGAAGCTTGGCTCGATGGTGCTGGCGTAGGATCGATCTCCCACGAGATTGTGGCTGGCTGGCAACTGCGGGCATCGGCAGCGGGCTGGGTCCTCCAGGTGGCCCGCTCACAGGGCTCATGGATCTGTGCCGAAGACGACAGCGGTACTCACCACACCCCTTCCCATGGGCAGTGTGAGGGTCCTTACCACACAGCAGCTGGCATCGCCCAGACCAAGTGATCCAAAAAAGAGCCAGCAAGGAGGAAGCCACGGTGCCTTGTGTGAGCCCTCCGGAGCCAGCCTCCGGCATTTCTGTAGCTTCCTGTTGGTTACCCGTCAACACCATTGCGTGTGGGGAGGACCACACGGTGAATGCCACAAGGTGGGGAGCACTGGGGTAGCTCCTGGGCCGCCGATCACGTGGCCAGCACCTGAGCTGAGGCTCTTTGTTTCTGCCCAGACTAAAACGATTCCTTCTGAGTGATTCTCCTTCTCTATCTAATTTCCTTCTCTTCTGAGTACAAATCCCATGGAACTGCCTAATGAGTCTTGGTAAAATGTAACTGATGATATCATTCCTATTCTACTCCTTTGCCCTCTGTTCTTTTCTAAAGCGTTGGAAGTCTTATTGTTGCTAAGGTGACCATATAATTTATTACCCAAACCACAGGACTTTTCAGAGTGAAATGATGTGCTCTTAGCAGTTATGCAGGAACCAGAGATGCGAGTTAATACTGCCTGAGGAAACCAGGACGTGTGGCCTCCCACTGCCCACCAATTCCAAATGAGAACATGACTCTCTCATTGCTGTTTTAATGGCGAAGACAGCTTTCTCTTTCGTCAGTGTTCTCTCTGACTGCAGTGGTGGTACTTCTTCTCTGTCCGGTGATACTGCTTTGTGTTCCCACACACAGTCAGACTGCAGCACATGCTTCCTGCTCTTGCATGTGCTACCGCTTCCCGATGGCATCGCCTCCCCACCTCCACGTCTCACGGACTCAGCCCTTCGAAAGGCTGCAGTCACACCCTCCTCCAACACACTGTGATCTTTTTTTAAAAATATATATTTTATTGATTTTTTACAGAGAGGAAGAGAGAGGGATAGAGAGTTAGAAACATTGATGGTAGAGAAACATCAATCAGCTGCCTCTTGCACACCTCCTACTGGGGATGTGCCCGCAACCAAGGTACATGCCCTTGACCGGAATCGAACCTGGGGCCTTTCAGTCCACAGGCCGACGCTCTATCCACTGAGCCAAACTGGTTTCAGCACACTGTGATCTTTTATCTCGAAACCTCTGTCGCATTTGCTTTACTTCTTCCATCCTTTCCTTATTTCTTTCTACCTCTCCTTACTTCTCCTTTCTCCTTTTTTTCCTTCTTTTCCCATAAAATTACCGAGTGTCTTCTGTGTACCAAGCACTAAGTATCTATGCACTTAGCATAATTTTTTCTTGTAGTTATTTGTGTATCTATTCTGTCTGCCCTACAAGTTTTAAGATATTTTTCTATTTTTCAATTATAGTTGACACACAATATTATATTAGTTTCATGGGTACAACCCAGCAATTAGATATCATACCACATACGAAGTGATCACTCCCATAAATCTAAACCCATCTAACCTCACACGTAATTATTACAATAATATTGACTATATCCCCTATGCTGTACTTTACATCCCCACGACTATTCTGTAACTACCCATTTTTACCTCTTAATCCCGTCCCCTTTTTCACCCATCCCCCAACCTCCCTCTCATCTGGCACCTGTCAAAATGTTTTGTGTATCTATAACTCTATTTCTATTCTGCTTGATCATCTATTTTGGTTTTTAGATTTTACACGTAAGTAAAACTATATGGAATTTGCCTTTCTCTGTCTGTTTTATTTCACTTAACACAATACTTTCTAGGTCCATCCATGTTGTTGCAGATGGCAAGATATAATTTTTTAATGGCTGAGTCATATTTCATTGTGTATATGCACCACTTCTTCCTTATTCATTCTTCTATTGAGGGGCACTTAGTTTGCTTCCATATCTTAGCTATTGTAAATAACGCTGCAATGAACATATGGATGCATATGTCTTTTTGAATTAGCATTTTGTGTTTCTCTGGATAAATACTCAGAAGAGAAATTGCTGGGTTCTGCTTTGTCTCTTGTTATACCCTTTATTTTAAAGTTCATTTTGTCTGGTATAAGTTTTGCTAACCCAGCTTTTTGTTTGTTTCTATGTTCTTGAAATACCTTTTTTCATTACTTTACCTTCAGTCTGTGTGTGTTTTTCTATCTGAAGTGAGTCTGCATAGATAGCATATGTAAGGGTCTTGTTTTGCTACCCATCAGCCACTGTATGTATTTTGATTGGAGCATGTAACGTATTTTCATTTAAAGTGATTGTTGATAGATATATAGGTATTGCCATTTTATTATTCATATTTTACTTTGTTATTCTTTTTCTTCTTAAAGAAGATATATATATCTTCTTTAAGAAGAAAAAAATATATGAATATGAATACTGGTTTGGTGGTATATATATGAATATGAATACTGGTTTGGTGGTGACAAACTCCTTTAGCTTTTCTTGTCTGGGAGGCTCTTTATCTCTCCTTCAATTGTACATGATAACTTTTCTGGGTAGAGTAATCATGTTTATGAGTCCTTGGTTTTCATCAGTTTGAATATTTCTTGTCAATCCCTTCTGGCCTGTAAAGTTTCTCTTGAGGAATCAGCCAATACTCATATGGACACTCCCTTGTAGATAACTGACTGCTTGTCTCTTGCTGCTTTTAAAATTCTCTCTTTGTCTTTACCCTTTGGCATTTTAATTATGATGTGTCTTGGTGTGGGCCTCGTTGGGTTCATATTGTTTGGGACTCTCTGCACTTCCTGGACTTGTAAGTCTATTTTCTTCACCAGGTTAGGGAAGTTTCCCGTCATTTTTTCACCTCGGTTTTCAATTACTTGCTCTCTCTCTAATCCTTCTGGTGTCCCCATGGAATGCTTGAAATTGTCCCAGAGGCTCCTCCTTATACTATCCTCATTGTTTTGGCTTCTTTTTCTTTTTGCTGTTCGGATTAGATGTTTTCTGTGTCCTTATCTTCTAAATCTCTGATCTGATCCTCTGCTTCATCTATTCCACTGTTGCTTCCATGTAATATATTCTTCATTTTAGTTATTGTAATCTTCATTTCTGACTGGCTCTTTTTTATGTGTTCTATCTCCATTTTATGTTACCGATCTCTTTGTTGAAGTTCTCACTAAGTTCACCTACTCTTCCCGTTAGTTCCTTGAGTATCCTTATAACCAGTGCTTTGAACTCTGCATCTGGTAGATTGCTTGTCTTCATTTTGTTTAGTGCTTTTTCTGGAGTTTTGTTCTGTTCTTTCATGTGGGACATTTTCTTGGTGTGTTCCTTTTGGCTGCCTCCCTGTGCTTGTTTCTGTGCATTAGGTAGAGCTGCTATGTCTTCCAGGCTTGGTAGAGTGGCCTTGTGTAGTAGGTGTCCTGTAGGGCCCGTGGCTCAGCCTCCCCAGTCACCTGAGCTGGGTGCTCCAGGTCCACCCTCCTGTGTGCTATGTGCACTCTCCTGTTGCAGCTGAGTCTTGATGGCCTTTGGCATGTCAATGGGAGGGATTTACCCCAGCTGATTGACTGTGAGGACAGGTGAGACACAGTCACGGGTCAGCTGTGCAGGAGCTTACCTGCAGTGGGAGCAGGAGGAGCTCCAGTGAGGCTCTGGTGCCTGCCACATCTGCCCTTGAGAGTGTGGCTCGTGGAGGTGGTTTGGTGATGCTCCAGCATCATCTGAAGCTGACCACTGAGCACAACGGTGCTGGGGCCTCCCAGGAGTGTGGGGTCATGTCAGCTGCTGCCTGTGCCCTACCGGGGGCCAACCAGCATGAGCCACAAAGTGATCTGCAGATGGTTGTGGCTTGTGCTGGGCGTGGAGGAGGCCGGAGCGGCCAACCTGTGAACCGAGGCATCTGTACTGGTGCTGGACTTAGGCTGCTTAGCAAGAGGTGCGGCCACACCGAAGTCAGATGCTGCTTCTCTGGGGTTTGTGAGCCTTTGAGAGGTTTGGGGAAAGTTATCAGCATGAGCCAAGACAGGCTGTTTGTATGAGAAAGCCCTTGGAAACAGCTCGGGTGGGCCCACAAGCTGGGTGGGGCAGGGTCTCAGGGAATCACCACGGCTGGTGGGACAGTATTAGCCAAGTTGATGGACACAGATTTGGCACCGTCTGCTGGCTCTGTTGGGACAGCTCATCAAAGGAACAATGGCCTCGGCCAGCACTTCTGTCTGGGAGGAAGCTGCCCTTCCAGCTCTCGCTGCACAATTCAGTTCCTCTCTGTGTGTCCCCGGTGCCTTTTGAGCGGCTGCCCCAGCGCGGGAGCTCAGAGGGAGGGAGTGCTAGTCCATCTGAGGTGGGCCCTTTAAGAAGAACACCTGGGACTCTAGCAGTCCTCCCTCTCCCTGAAACACTGTCTCTGCTGGTTTTATAGCCAGAAATGATGGCGACTTCTCTTCTTGGCTCAGGAGCCCTGGGTTGTGGGGCTGGTGGGGGGCCGGGACCCCTCGCCCCTCAGGGCAGACCTTCACAGCCAAGACATCCCTCCCGATTTTCAGCCTCCACATGGTGACTGGGACCTGCCTGTGCTGTGTTTCCGCCCCTCCTACCAGCCTCACCTTGTCTTCGTCTGTAGCCTTAGTTATAGGGCGTCTGTTCAAGCAGATTTCGGTGGTTCTCAGTGATGGTTGTTCTGTGGTTTGTTGCAGTCATTATGTGGTTGTGGGAGGAGGCGAGCACAGCACTTAGCTACACCCCCATCCTGTGCCCTACAGGTTTATAATCCCTTGAGTATAGAACTCTACCATACGTACTCAGCAAAATCTCAGTAAATGTTGAATAAACCATTAAACATTGTAGCCCTGGCTGGTTTGGCTCAATGGATAGAGCGTCAGCCTACGGACTGAAGGGTCCCAGGTTCGATTCCGGCTAAAGGCACATGCCCTGGTTGCGGACTCGATCCCCAGTAGGGGCTGTGCAGGAGGCAGGTGATCCATGATTCCCTCTCATCATTGATGTTTCTATCTCTCTCTCCCTCTCCCTTCCTCTCTAAAATCAATAAAAAATATTTAAAAAAACACATTGTAGAGCCTTAATACATTTTAGTTTAATAAAATTAAACATTACTGGAAAAGAAATCTGGAAGAAGATCTTGATCTTCAGACTAAGAAAGGGCTTTTTCCATTCAAGTGGTTTTCTTTCTCAGCTGCAACCCAGATAAAATTAAACAGTAAACTTCTGGAAATGTATGGAGGGGAACAGCGGGCCTCATTTCCTTTGAAGTCTTCAGATACAACGAAATGATGTCTGGACTCACTGCTCAAGGAAAGAGTTCATTTTTACATCGCTTCCCCTATTTGCCTGCCTCCCCCAAAAGACAAAGGAAATATTAGAGCTTCCCTGGGTGAAATGTGGGTTTTACTTATTATCCAAGAAGTCAAATATGTTCAAGTAGTGATCGTCAACCTTGGCTGCACATTAGAGTCAACTGAGGACTGGTTAGCAATCGATGTCCCAGCTGCACCTGACTAAGGAAATCAGGACCTCTGTTATTATTATTATTTAAAGAACAGGTCTTTTTAAAATCTTCACCCAAGGAAACATTTATTGATTAGAGAGAGAGAGAGAGATCACCAGCTTCCCGCGTTAAGGGGAACCTGGAGAATAAGAGCCTTGTAAGACACGGTGACTTTCTCTGATGGGAAGGACCACACTCATGTCAAGAGCTCTGCAGTGGCTGAGGATCTGTGAGGCAGGAGAGCAGGAGGGCGATCACTTGGGGAGGGGTGGTCCGTTAACAGTCGGCGCGTAAAGGCCTTCTGGAATGGCCAGCGGTCTGATTGCTCCTGTGCCGCTGCCTGTCTGGATTGTATTTATAAGAAGGTGCGTGTGTTTTTCATCGAGAGAGCAGACAAACCACCTTTCATGCCTCACGCACCTAAGACCTAACGTTGTGTTCTGGGTGCTGATCCTGGAGCGCTGCAGGGGAGGTGGAGGGGGTGTGCATGGGGCGGGGGGGGGGGGGGGGCGTTGGTCCTAAGAACACTCACTACTCAGCAGGAGGCAGGAGGGAGCCGGCTGGAGTCCTGACTCAGCTTCCTGGCTGGGACCCTGGGAGCTCAGCTAGCCTCTCTCATCCATTTTCCTCTCCTGCCTTATCCTTGTGACAGTTAAGTGACTCATCAGAGTGCTTAGTGTAGTATGGCACACAGGAAGTCCTCAGAACAAGTTGGTTAAATAATAATAATAATTGTTATCACCCATCTGGTTATTAGGATGCTCCTAGAAGTGAACCAGAGGCAGATTTCTTCTTCAGAAGGGGAAAGCAAGGTGGTGTCACAACCCTCCAGCAGCTCTCCCCAGTGAGACACCCACGGCCTTGTCGCCTTCTCCATTCACTCTTCCTCCTCCCACTAAGCACTAAACCAGACTCCCACCCAAAGCCCCTCTCCTCCCCTCTCCCCTGAGCCCCTCTCCTCGCCTCCTCCTCCCTCAGACCCTCTCCTCTCCTCCTCCCTCAGCCCCTCTCCTCTCCTCCTCCCTCAGCCCCTCTCCTCTCCTCCTCCCTCAGCCCCTCTCCCCTCCTCCTCCCTCAGCCCCTCTCTCCTCCTCCCTCAGCCCCTCTCCCCTCCTCCTCCCTCAGCCCCTCTCCCCTCCTCCTCCCTCAGCCCCTCTCCTCTCCTCCTCCCTCAGCCCCTCTCCTCTCCTCCCTCAGCCCCTCTCCTCTCCTCCTCCCTCAGCCCCTCTCCTCTCCTCCTCCTCAGCCCCTCTCCCCTCCTCCTCCCTCAGCCCCTCTCTCCTCTCCCTCAGCCCCTCTCCCCTCCTCCTCCCTCAGCCCCTCTCCCCTCCTCCTCCCTCAGCCCCTCTCCCCTCCTCCTCCCTCAGCCCTCTCTCCTCCTCCCTCAGCCCCTCTCCCCTCCTCCTCCCTCAGCCCTCTCCCCTCCTCCTCCCTCAGCCCCTCTCCCCTCCTCCTCCCTCAGCCCCTCTCCTCCCCTCCTCCCTCAGCCCCTCTCCCCTCCTCCTCCCTGAGCCCCTCTCCCTCCTCCTCCCTCAGCCCCTCTCCTCTCCTCCTCCCTCAGCCCCTCTCCTCTCCTCCTCCCTCAGCCCCTCTCCCCTCCTCCTCCCTCAGCCCCTCTCCCCTCCTCCTCCCTCAGCCCCTCTCCCCTCCTCCTCCCTCAGCCCCTCTCCCCTCCTCCTCCCTCAGCCCCTCTCCCCTCCTCCTCCCTCAGCCCCTCTCCCCTCCTCCTCCCTCAGCCCCTCTTCCCTCCTCCTCCCTCAGCCCCTCTCCCCTCCTCCTCCCTCAGCCCCTCTCCCCTCCTCCTCCCTCAGCCCCTCTCCCCCCCTCCTCCCTCAGCCCCTCTCCCCTCCTCCTCCCTCAGCCCCTCTCCCCTCCTCCTCCCTCAGCCCCTCTCCCCTCCTCCTCCCTCAGCCCCTCTCCTCTCCTCCCTCAGCCCCTCTCCCCCCTCCTCCCTCAGCCCCTCTCCCCTCCTCCTCCCTCAGCCCCTCTCCCCTCCTCCTCCCTCAGCCCCTCTCCTCTCCTCCTCCCTCAGCCCCTTTCCCCTCCTCCCTCAGCCCCTCTCCTCTCCTCCTCCCTGAGCCATTCTCATGAATTCTATGCTCAGCAGTCTGTCTGGTGTCCGCCTGCCCCCGTTCTCTGCTCTCCAGTGGAGGAACCCTCAGGCACCACCAGCTGTCACTGGTCACTGTGGCTGCTCAGGGTGAGGAGGCACTGGGATGAGCAAGGCCCGTGGGAGGCAGGAGAGCCCAGGGGTTCAGAGCATGCGTTCTGTCCGGACCCCAGCCCACTGGCCTGCGGGGCTTGCTGCGGGAGGAGGGGAGGAGAGGGGCTGAGGGAGGAGGGGAGGAGAGGGGCTGAGGGAGGAGGGGAGGAGAGGGGCTGAGGGAGGAGGAGAGGAGAGGGGCTGAGGGAGGAAGAGAGGAGAGGGCCTCAGGGAGGAGGTGCACACCGGAAGCATGGCTGTGCCTCTGGCAGAATGGACAGCTGTCTGCTTTGCTCACTAACTGCTTGGGAGCGCAGGGAGGTAAGGAGCCCCGTTTGAAGCTACAGGTTAGCCAGTCTTCCTCACACTATTTTCCAACAGCTTCATCTTATCTGTGCGACCCTGGGCAAGTTACTTAGCCTCACTGTGTCCTCGTTTCTTTGTCTACAAAATGGAGATAAGAGAATCTGCTTCATATTGTAGTCAGAGATTAAATGAGTTACAAAGTACAAATTGTTTTCAACAACGCCTGGCGCACTGCCTTTGCACAAAGCTCTGTTTTCAGACTCTGGGCTCTCGCTCCTCCCTGATGGCTCAGCAACCTGGCGAAGGTGCTCTGCCTCCCCGCAGCCCCGTGTTCCTCTGTAAAATGGGGAACAGAACAGAACCCCGCTTGCGGGATTGGTGTGGCTGCGAAACAGGATTGTGCAAGTGAGATCCTGGCTCACACATGGTCTTTAGCAAATATTAGCTATTCCTGCCAGAGCGTAAGCAAAGTATTGTTCTGCCTCTGTCCTCAGGAGAGCAAACCCACCCCACGCTCCCGGGGGCACTGGCAGACAGCCTCTGGGGTGACGTCCTGTCTGCGTGCGAGACCTTGCAGACCATGAGGCGGAGCCTGAGGCCGGCCTCGCCGTCCTCTCTGCCTCCGTCACAGCTTGGGGCAGGCGGGCAGCAGGACACCGGGCGCAGCCCTTCGAGGCCCCAGAAATCGGAGATAAATAAGGGCGAACAGACGTTTCCATGGGAGAGGGCGAATAAAGGGTGGGGTGACAGGAGTGACGAGGAGAAGGAGAGGAGCTTTTACCTCCACCGTAACGAGGGATAGCCCCCCACCCCGCCTCACCCTTCCAAAGAGCGGCCAACCTGCCACGGGGAGCCGGTGGGTAGAGCTGCCGGGGGACAGAGCGGAGTCTGCTTCCAGGAGCCTGGACTCTGCTCCTTCGTTTGACCCTCTCAACAGCAGAGCAGACAGAAGAGAACTGGAGCGGGAAACCCTATGTCACAGGTGGACTGGAGGCGGGAGAGACAAAGAAACCTCCTCAGGGTCGGGAACACCTGGCGTCCTTCACCACCAGCCAGGCCGTGGGGCTGAGCACAGGGCTTCTCGGCCCGGCTCTTCACTGGGACACCTGAGGGGCTTTAAAACGCGCATGTCTGGGCCGGTGGCTCAGTGGTTGAACGTCAACCTATGAACCAGGAGGTCACGGTCCGATTCCCGGTCAGGGCACATGCCCAGGTTGTGGGGCGTGCAGGAGGCAGCGATCGATGATTCTCTCTCATCATTGATGTTTCTATCTCTCTCTCCCTCTTCCTTCCTCTCTGAAATAAATTATATATATATATTAAATTACATATATATAAAAAATTATATAATAAATATATATAAATTACATATATATAATAAATATATATAAATTACATAATTATATAATATATATTATATAATATATATAAATTAATTATATAATATATTATATAATGTATAATATTTATAATATATAATTATATAATATATATAAATTACATAATTGTATAATAAATATATAAAAATTACATATATATAAAAATTAAAAATTATATATATACATATATATACACACATATATATGTATATATGTATATATATATAATTTTTTAATTTTTTCAAGTATAATGCATGGGCCCTGCCAGGGCTCAGTTGATCAGAGCATCGTCCCTACGCCAAAAAGGTTGCAGGTTCAATCCCTAGTTGGGGCACACTTTGTTTTGTTTGGTTGTTTGTTTTGGGGTTTTGTTTTTTTTTTTTGGTGTGTGTGTGTGTGTGTTTTTAAATATATTTTTATTGATCCCAGAGAGGAAGGGAGAGGGAGAGAGAGATAGAAACATCAATGGTGAGAGAGAATCATTGATTGCCGCCTCCTACATGCCCCACACTGGGGATGGAGCCCGCACCTCAGGCATGTGCCCTGAAGGGAATCGAACAGTGACCTCTTGGTTCATAGGTCAACACTCACCCACCGAGCCACGCCGGCCGGGCCGCTTTGTTCTAAGAGAGCTCGGGCGCGGGGCCTGCGGAGCGTCCAGCTGGACTGCGCCGCGGGCGACGCGCTGACATGCTCTCTGTCCTCTTTGTCAGCGCAAATCGGTTTTGGACCCAGAAGTCTGATCTGAGTGGATCTTGTGGGCCCGGCTGAGGGTGGAATTGCTCTCCCCGCGGGAAGCACCGGGTGTCTGACTGTCCTTGTGCGTCTGGTGCTGCTCAATGTCTGGATTCATCAATTCGTTGGATGTTACAAAATGCTAGTATTCTATCACTGCTTTTTCCTTTATTTGTTGGAATTCTTTTAAAAAGAGGTGTTTACTCTTAACAACTATGTGTTTAACTAGGGTTGTAGTTGATAGAAGGGAGGAGGATAAATGCTTGATTCTTTTCCTTTATTTGCCAGTTTTCAACATAATGAGTTAATTCCTTGAATATTTGAAGGAATCATGGAAGGTGACCAATTAATTTTGCTGTTTTTTAAATCTAATCTCTCATTTTATAACTGAGAGCCAGAGAGGCTAAGTAACCGACTTCCCATCACACAGCACATCGGGGTCAGAGCTGTGGGGAGAGTGTGTGTCCTGCCCTCAGTTCCCTTTAACCTCCCCCATCCAGGAGCAGAACCCCAGACCGAGGCGAAAGCCGCCTCTGGGAATCTCTGGGAGCTCAGCCCGGCTTCGCCCCTGTGCCCTGAGCCCCCTGTGCCCCGAGCCCCCTGTGCCCTGAGCCCGGGTGAGGCTCACTGGTAAGGGCCCTCGGCTGCGATTTGTGAGCCGCTCTGAGGGCCGAGTTGCCAACCCCGGACATCCCGCCTGCTATCAGGGAGCCGTGGGAATGTGCCCAGGTTGCTATGGGAGGGCTTCAGTCCTGGCCGCCACAAAGCACCCCACTGCCAGCTGCCAAAGCCTGCCTGCTGCTTCCCAGCAGAAAGCTCCAACCTGTCAGTTAGAAGAGAAATAGGGGAAACCGGCTCCCACCGAGAGAGAGAGAGAGAGAGAGAGAGAGAGAGAGAGAGAGAGAGAGGAGATTTGGTAAAGGGGGTTTGGGAAATGGAGAAGAAAATGATCAAACAGAGTCAGGAGAAGGGAGAGTATGTTTTAACTCTGTGCATGTGTGTGTATGAGAAAGAGAGAGAGAGAGAGAGAGAGAGAGAGAGAGAGAGAGAGAGAGAGAGAGAGAGAGAGAGAGAGAAAGAGAGGCTGCCGCCTCCTGAGGACTGCTGAGCAGCCCACCTGTTCACACCTACTTATGTAGCTGATGACCTCAGACCCACCCGCCTGTCCCTCACTCCCTTCCCAGCTCTGCTTCCTGCCACCCCTCCCTTCCCCCCTGCCTGGCTCCTGGGCTCTGGGGGGGAGAGTGATGGCAGCAGAGAGGCTAGTGAGAGATAAGAACATGCTCTTTTACGTAAGGATGCAAATGTCTGCTAACGTGTGGGTTGGAGAGCCAGTCAAGGACAAGGACAAGGACAAGGACAAGGACAGGACAGGACAAGGCCCCTGCCTGGCCTGGCGTGTGTTCTGAGGCAGCCGGTTGTGTCACCAGGGCTTGGACTGCACTCTTGGAAGCAAATGAAACTTTAACGGTGGGATCTTTGGCCATGGGTGCCGAGAAGTTGGCCGCTCTCGCGCCCGTTGGCAGGAGACCCCGGGAACTTCGGCCTGTCCAAGGGGAGCGGGTGCCGTGGGCAGGTGCTAGCGTGGACTGTGCTTTTAAATTTCAAGTGTGAACTTAATTTAGTGAGTTATGATTAGAATATCATAAAAATGGAATCAATAGACAATAGACCAATGTGCATTACAAGAAACCCTTTTAGTGTGTTGTGTGGGGGTGGGTGGGTGGGTGTGCACCATGTCATGGTGTATTTTCTACTGTGAGTCACAGCCAAGAACTTTGAACATCACTGCTATTTTAGGAAGTAGCAGGGATGAAGACTTGGACTCAGCGAAGGCTCTGCCATGAAATTGCTGTGTGACCTGTGGCCAGTTGTTGAACCTCTCTGATCTTCATTTTCCTCATCTGTGAAGTGAATGAATGAAAGGAACCAAAGGATGGGATCAGACTGATGATTTCCAAGGCTCCTTCCAGCCATCAGGTTCATCATTTTTAAGATAAACGAGAATCCCACCTGTTTTTCAAGGTTGTCAGGAAGGAGATGCATCCTCTCCAATATCCCCGATTTCCATTAAGAAGAACCTTTCCCTTGGGGTTAGTTCCCTCATCAGTTCACCAAATATGGGTGGTTGTGTTCGACACGGTTCACAGCACTATACACTCTACTATAGACTCTATAGTATAGACTCTATGGCATACACTCTATGGCATACACTCTATGGCATACACTCTATGGCATACACTCTATAGGATACACTCTATGGCGTACACTCTATGGCATACACTCTATAGGATACACTCTATAGGATACACTCTATAGCAGTGATGGGCAACCTTTTGAGCTTGGTGTGTCAAACTTCGCCAAAAAACTGAGCATAACTCGGGTAGTGTGTCACTTTGAGGAAAAAACATTATTTTGCGATATTTATAGTTTAAATAACATAAATGTATAATTGTTATATATAATTGTATTTAATAAACCAAAAACTAAATATTTAACTTACCTGCTTAGTGACTTCTTTGTTCATCCGTCAGTCGGTTTCTTTTGTTGGTCTTGATATTATTTAGCTTGTGTGGGGTGCCATGAACTAAGATAAGTGAGGGGGAGGGGGAATTCTTTAACTAACCTGCCTATTAGTGACTTTTTTGTTGCTGAATTTCATTGGCTAAACCTTCAATTGAAGGTTGGTATTTTGTACACTTCAGGCCCAAGCAAGTGCTACTAACTTCATCTGTCAATCTGTTTCTTTTGTTGGTTTTGATATTATTTAATGCTGAGAATAAGGCCTCACAAAAGTATGTAGAGGGAAAAATTGTGAGTAAAGCCATTGCTATATTTTTCAGGGTGCTAAAAGTGTCTGGTAGTCGGTTCCAGGCATTCCAAATTTCCTGTCGTAGTGGCTCTCCTCTTGATTCTCCAAGCGGCACCTTTCCAGATTCTCAAGCTTTGACCTCAAGTCGACAAATACCTGAGCCCAGATACTATCTTGAAATTCTGCAAGTTGCATCTCCAAATCATCAATTTGCATCCATTGGAAACCATTTAATTCCAAACTACTGTAGATTACTACATCAGGATACTTAATTATTTTCATGGTCTGTTCTAGACTTCTAAATTGACTAAATCTATCACTAAACTGGTCAAGTAATGAGTCTAAAACATGCTGGTACTTCATATGCAAGAGTTCCATTTCATTTTGTACAGCTGCACTGGCCTTCTCAAAATACTTTGTTACTCGAGGAAAATACTTATAAGTTTTAGTTTCTACATCTCGCTTGAAAACTTTAACTTTACTTTCAAAAGCTTTTATGTATCCAAACATAACGTCAATACTTTTGCCAAAACCTTGTAACTTTAAGTTCAGTTCATTAATATGAACAGAGAGATCTGTAAAAAACATTAGGGTGTTGGCCCACTTATCATCATTAAGCTGAGGAAAGTTTCCCAGATCCTTATCGTCAAGAAATACCTTAATTTCTTCAAAGCACTCCACAAAGCGCTCAAGAACTTTGCCTCGGCTCAGCCATCTTACATTATTGTACATCAGCAGTCCACTGTAGGTGGAATCAACCTCCAGTAAAAGTGCTGAAAATTCTCGCTTGTGAAGGGGGCGAGCAGCTATTAAATTAACTATTTTTGTAACAACTGACATTAAGTCATTTAAGTCGGTGAATCCTGCCTTGGCACATAAAGCCTCCTGATGGATAATACAATGAAAAGGCACAATCGGATGTCCAATAGCTTCTGTAAACAATTTGACAAATCCGACTTTTTCCCCCACCATATTTGGTGCCCCATCTGTCGTCACTGACACAACTTTAGAGATAGCAATGCTTAGGTCACGAAATGTTTGTATAACAACCTCACATATTTTGCTTCCTGATTTACTTGTTGACACTGATACTAACTTTATCAACTCTTCTCTCATTGTGAGACCATCAGAATATCGACCAATAATGGCCAACTGAGCATGTGATGTGACATCAGTAGTTTCATCAAGAGAAATCGAAAAATATTTACACTTCCTTATGTCTCTCTTTAATTGATGTTGTACATTTGTGTTCAGTCTCATTATTTGGTCTTTTATGATATTTCTACTGAGTGGTAACTCAGATATTCTCTTAATAATTGCATCTTTATTCTGCATATAGTGAAATAGAACTGGTGCACATCTTAGGAGAGTTTCTTTAATAAATTCTCCCTCACTGAGTGCTTTTCCATGCTGAGCTATAGAGTGAGCAATGCTCACACTTGCAGATGTTAAATTTGTAGAGTCTTTCATAAATTTAAGGATGGAATTAGATTGGCTCTTATAAAAGTGTAGCTGCCTGGAAATGTATTCCTTCCTTTCATCCTCACTTTTTTCCAAGAGCTGGGAATGATTAGTTTCAAAATGTCTATTTATATTCCACGTTCTGCTTACTACCATTTCAGTACATAGAACGCAAAATGATCTGCCATTTTTTTTCTATAAAGCCATGTCTCTTGAAAGGGTCGGCCACAGCTACTACCACTTCCTTTACTTAACCTTAGTTTTTTATTTTTTGGGTTCTCCATCAGGGGGGCAGTGACGGAAGATAGAATTATAGATAGCTTGTTAGGCCTGCAGGCAATTACGGGTTAACTAGCCTAACTAACCACAAAATGGTGCATATAACTGTCATTTAGGAAAGGGCAGGGTTAATAAGCAGAAATAGGGGTTAATAAGGATTCACAACAGTAATAGTGGTGAAATGGAGTCTGCACTATGGAGCAAGATGGTGTTCCTTATGTGAATTAAAATGGCTGCCGCTATTTCTAATGGCGGGAAACAGCACCCATAGCACGCCACAAACCCTCGCCTCTCCCAGCCTCCCCCTCACTTATCTCAGAAATGATGGATTAGAAATCCATGACACCCCAGAACAGTAGATAATGGTTGCTGTGGTTAACTGTTATTTGGTTACTGGTAATGGCAGGGCCCCCAGAGATGCGTCCCCCGCTGCGTTCCGCTGCTCCCTGTTCTGCCGGCGGAAGTGAGGGCAAAGATCCCGGCTTAACCGGAAGTCCCAGAACTAGACGCTCTGTGCCGGACTTCTGTTGTTTTGGCCTACAGACCTCCGGCACAGAGTTAGCTCCAAGACTCTAGTCGCAAATGTTTCATCCTCAGGAGCAGCAAATGTTTTATCGTCGGCATGCAGCCGCCTCAGTGGCCGCGTGTCATCAGAAATGGCTACGCGTGTCAGGGCTGACACACATGTCATAGGTTCACCATCACTGCTCTATAAGATACACTCGATGGCATACTCTATGGCATACACTCTATGGCGTACACTCTATGGCGTACACTCTATGGCATACACTCTATAGGATACACTCTATGGCGTACACTCTATGGCTTACACTCTATGGCGTACACCCTATAGGATACACCCTATGGCATACACTCTATGGTATACACTCTATGGCATACACTCTATGGCTTACACTCTATGGCGTACACCCTATAGGATACACCCTATAGCATACACCCTATGGTATACACTCTATGGCATACACTCTATGGCATACACTCTATGGCATACACTCTATAGCATACACTCTATGGCATACACTCTATAGCGTACACTCTATGGCATACACTCTATGGCATACACTCTATGGCATACACTCTATAGTACAGAGAACCAACAGTGGAAACCCCCCGCACCTGTGGCGCTTCCCTCGGGGACCTGTGAGGCAGTTGATTTTTCATTTCCGACACATTGAAAGCAAAAAACAAAAGCTAACCTGAAAGCCTTCTGTAGGCTGAAGAGGAGATTTATTATTTTTCAATCATTGGTTTTGGACCCTGTTTCTCCTTCTCTGAGGTGGATGTCATCCTGGAATGCTAGCAACACAGGAAGCCACGTCTAAGGCGGGCAGCAGGCTCTGACTTCAGTGAGTCGATGTATAACGAAGCTTATTTTACCACAGGCCCACTGATATGAGCAAGAGTTAAATTCCTACGGCATCTCATTAACTTTATGACGAAACAACTTGAACAAAACGTTATTCAAAGACGTACATGGGAGGTCTGAAGGGCTTCTGAAGGTCTCTTATACTCAGAAGGGTAAGCTGGCCTGATAACCCCAAATAGATAGAAAGCTGAACGTTCCAGGCTGGAACAAAGGAAGCACAGACCATTCACTGGAAGGCAGGCCACTTTCACAGGTTCACTGTCAGCTTTCTGACGTGTCATCTGCTCTAAGGAGAGATGAGGAGCCTCCTTCCAGGACTCTGGGAACGGGCGACTCTTTCTGGCCCAGAGGCCAATGGCTTCCTTGTTCGAGGGAAGTGTTGGGTAAAACGAAACTAGCAGACTCTTGGCCACCTGATACTTAAATTCAAAGCATTGGGGGTGCTGTGATGGCGAGGGATCTGAAATCACCCTCGCCACTAGAGGGCGCAAGACCTTGTTCCGAACCACCCAATGGTTTGCCATTTCTGTCTAGTTAATAGCCTGGCAAACAGGCAGGTAAAATGACCTTTTCGAAGGCAGTTGGGCCAAGGCAGAGCCCCCTAATGCCAAGGCTATGAACAAATTGGTAGGCTGACACTTGTTTCTCTCATCTCCCAAAATTAAGCATGCAGGTCTAGTCTCTCATTCAGCAGGTGTCTATTGAGCTCTGCTTACATACCAAGCACTGAGCTACACTCCGGGAATCCGACCTTTGTCCAGCCAAAGCCTCTGCTCTCCGGGAGCTCATGATTTAGATAGTTCCAGAGACAAGAGGGAAATGGCTCGTTGCCCCCAGTGGTTCCCCAGGACCCTGAATCCAAGGTCAGGGAGCCGTGTTCTATAGTGAGCCTCCGATTCTAGGCGTTAGGATCGTAATCTCAGCCATTTCAAGTAGAGCATAGAGACCTCTGTGACTGGGATTTAAGACAGTGGGTTTTTGATGCTAAACTCTGGCCCACCAGCTGGAGCTGAAGGTAGAGACTCACTGTGAATTCTGAGCCAGGACTTTGCTGGTTAAACCTGCATGGAGACCAGTTCTTCAGGCTCAACCTTCCTCAGCTGCTCTCGGAAAAGGCCAGGGCCCCGACAGAGAGCCTGTGGCAGGAAGAGAACGGTGGGATGAGACCCTGCCCCGTGCAGAAACCCAGCTGGCGTTTTGCCAGCCTCCTTGGTGTCTGCATAGCTAACTGTTTGCTGGCTCCTCCCCCCCCCCCCCCCCCCCCCCGCCTCCTCTCTTAGTTTGTGCAGACACGGGGTCTAGGTAATGTTAAAACTAGTATTGTAACCCAGTAGGCAATAATTGTCCAACGAAGGGATCAGATTTCGTTGTATTTTTTCACAATAATTTGGCCGAGTGAGTAATGGATGCCATGTTATATACAGCTCAGTACTTCCTAAGGAAATAGAACGCAATGGCAGGGGGGTGGAGGGAGAAGGGTGGGACCCGCTTCTCCAGTTCCAAACCTTTGTGCCAGGGGGTGTTGTCCATAGAGCAAGCAGAGAATTCTGCTTGTGAAGGCACTGATGGGCCGTGAATATCTATGATCGACGGGACCGCTGGGACACGCAGGGACTCTGCCGGGCCAGTTGCTGAGCCAACTGCCTGCCGCACGGACGCTGAGGCGGCACCAGGCCAGACCCCCGAGGGCCAGCGTGCCCTTCAGTCTCAGCCCTGCAGTGGGCGGCGTGCTGCTACGGGAACACTGCGTGAAGGGCAGTAGTTGCTGTTTCAGAGGCCAGAGGTGCTGAGGACTGGGCTGGTCTGGGCTGCCGGCCCGCTTTCTGACTGTTTTCTGGTATTTGCCCAGAGGCAGCACGGATCAGAATAATCTTTATCAAGAGCTGGAGGAGAAGGAAGTTTGGTCCCGTGATTTGGTAACCGAAGCACGTGTAGGTAGGGAGAAGGCCAGGTGTCATCTGACTTAACACACAGCCACGAGGCAGGCCCTTCCGGGGGACAGTCGTGGCCGTTCGGAAAGGGCTCACTGGCTGGAAAGCCTTCCTTTGCCTCTTACCGTGGGACTCACGAGTCTTCTGATTTTTCTGATCCTGTTCTCGCCTCGGCAACGTATCACTATCCCCGTTCTAGCTCCCGTACGGGGGTGTTGTGCCAGCATATGGCTGTCTGTGTAGAAGCGCGTCACTTACCGCCGTCCATGCAGATGTGCGTGTTGTTTTGGGAGCGCACCTGTGTCTCACCTGACCTCTGAGTCCCCGTTTTTGCTGAACGTTGACCTTTCTCAGCTGGTCTACCAGCTTCCCTGTCCTTCCCGGCCCTGACACCTGGGCAGGAGTTTCCGAAATTAAGTTCCCTTTTGTCAATGGCTTATTTGTCTGGGGTTTTTAAACTCGGCCCAGTTACAGGCCTTTGGGGTGAGGCGTTATCATAGCAGCTTAATCCCCTGCGAGCAGACGTGCAGGCTTGAAACTCAAGGGCCTCTGCCTGCAGCTGACGTGGCTCCCTCAACACCGTCCCCGGGAGAAGTCGGCCTGACCCTGCCTTCGAGTTGGTGACCTAGGTGCCTGAGAGTATAGCTCCCAGAGAACAAACTACAGCAATAACAAAACCCACGGCACACGAGCAGCAAAGCAAGAGGCTTTACCACGTTTGCGTCTTCTTCCTCCAAACGCAGGCTCCCTCACTCTCGGTCACTGCCAGGACAGGTAGGTGACGGAGTCCAGTTTGCTCTGAACTGTGGGGGAGTTAGAATTGCTGAGTAACAAGATCAGGTTTTAGAAACGGGTTCTCTATTTCCACGCTTCCCTCTCCGACTCCACCACGAGCTTCTCTGATTCTAGTAAGTTCAGGAGGTCAGCAGTCAGGCCAAGGTGGGAGGGACCAGGCCCTCGACCCTCAGGATTCATGGGGACAAGGAAAAGGAGTTAATAGAAGTAGAAGAGATAGGGGGAAAGGGTGGAAGGATATCTTACTGAGAAAAGGAGAAAAAGTGGAGGGGAAAGGACAGTGAAGGAGTCAGGAGGGAGTAGGAGGGAGGAATAGAAGGGTCAAAGGAGAAGACCCCTTTCTCCAGCCTCCTGCTGAGACAGAGCAGGAACAAATACTTCAGAGCAAAATCAGCCGTGCCTGCATGTCCTTGGTTGCTCCATGTGTGGCTCTAAGAAGCCAGTGAGTCCAGACTCCGTAGTCCCCTGTTCTCTGCCGACACAAGAACCCAAAGCTGCTGGTCCTGTTCCAGCTAGCAGGGCGGCGCACCTGTCCTCTCCTTGAGATCTAGAGCATCACGCGCTTGCTGGGGGTTGAGGAAGGGCAGGGAAGCCCTGGAACGATGCTGGCAAAGGGAACTTCCGGTCCCTCTGTGCAGGGAGAGGCTGCGATGGAGAGGTGGGAGTTGAGACCATGGCGGTAGAAGGCAAGGGTTAGGTCTGTCACTTACTGGCTGAGGGGCTTCTAGGCAGTAAAACACACCTCCATCTTCGTGCCTACCTATGGTTATTGGGTAACGGCTGCAAACCCTACAAGGTCTTGTGTATCTTTGATGGCACTTCCCGTTGCCTTACGTTAAACTAGAGGCCCGATGCATGAAATTCGTGCAACATTGGCCTTCCTTCCCCAGCTGCCGCCACCAGCTTCCCGCTGGCACCCAGGACCCAGACTTCCCTCTGGCACCCAGGACCCAGGCTTCCCTCTGGCACCCAGGACCCGGGCTTCCATCAGGCACCTGGGACCCAGGCTTCCTTGCAGCCCCAGCTTCATCTGGAAGGTCGTCCAGAAGGACGTCCGGAAGGATGTCTGGTCTAATTAGCATATTATGCTTTTATTATCATAGAGATTAGAATAACTTACCTTCCATAGTAGTTATGTGTTCATGAGGGCAAGACGCTTACAGACTCATCACCCGGCACGGCACCTGGAATACAGGAGGTATAACAGACACCTGCGAGCGAGCGAGAGCTCCTAACTCAGTAACGAGGAAGGGAGGGGCTTTCTCTCAGCCATGCGGGGTCGCTCTCTAGAAACCAGAACGCGGGCCCTGGAGCGGGTCCGCTCCCAGCCAGGCTTGATGTGGTGAGTGTATTACTTCCCCAGAGACTGAGAAATACCTGGGGACCATTTGCACATCCCTGATTTTTTCATTTGTCGATTAAGGAATAAACTCAATTTTAACCTATTTTTCGATTAAACATACGTTAGTATCTTAAGACAAATGAAAAAATGAAATCTACAATGATCCTACTGTCAGGGAAGAAAAGTTTCTCCTCTATCCTTCTGGGTCCTTCTGGCTGGTTTAAGAATTCAATTGACATGAGACACATTAACTTGAGAAAGTAAAATTTAATTTCATACATATGGGAGTTCCACAAGAATACGGGGTCCCAAATAAGGTCAGGAAATTGGGGCTCATACACTAGTCTGGACTAAGAAGAGGTAGGCGCCTGGGACTTCAAAGGGGAAGAAGGTCATTCACCTGGAGACAGAAAGACAAATGTTTGGTAAGCAAATGCTTGCTGGGCGATGCAGAGACAGTGGGGCAGAGAGAGGACTTACTCCAATGGGCCCTGCTGGGTTCCTTCCTGCCTGCTGCACCTAATCATGTTACACTGTTGTTACCTGTGGTGAAGGGTCCCTTCTCAGAATAGGTCCCCCATCTAAATTCTTTTAGGTGGCCCTAACTGGTTTGGCTCAGTGGATAGAGCGTCGGCCCGCGGACTGAAGCGTCCCAGGTTTGATTCCGGTCAAGGGCAGCTGATCGATGTTTCTCTCTCATCGATGTTTCTAACGCTCTGTCCTTCTCTCTTCCTCTCTGTAAAAAAAAAATCAATAAAATATATTTTTAAAATAATAATAATAAATAAATTCTTTTAGGCAATTAGGGGGCAGGTCAAAATTTCTTCTTGAGTCTTTGCTTCCTAAAAATAATAGCCTTGGATGATCCTTATGCCATGTTGGGTAGCAGAGTCCTGCTCCTTGATACCACTCAGTATAATGTAGAAAATTACACCACACACACACACACACACACACACACACACACACACTGTTGCAATGTTAGTGTATGTGCAACACCATTCCACTTGCAGCAAATGGATATAAAAATAACCATAAACAATTTAAATGTAGAGTAGATGTAAGCTTATATTTTTAAATAGTTGCATTTCTCGTCTGGCTGAAAATACCATAATTTTCTAGTCATTCCGATGTTTGATATTTTAGTTGTTGCCAACTTTTCACTGTTAAGTAAACATTCTCTCTTGCATAAGAAATCATTATTTTCACTCTTTTTAAAAATCTGAAGCAATTTGTTGATTACGTTCCATGCCGGGCACTTTGCTTGCAGTGTGTCACTACCTGTTCACCGCCATGAGGTGTGTATTAAACCCCCTGTCGCACAGAAGGACATGGAAACCCCAGGGGTCGGGAGCTCGGCTGAGGCGCAGCAGGTGAACGCAGAGCGAGGGTGTGTCCTCCGGTCTGCCTGACTCCCACGCCCCTGTTCTTCCAAACACCCATCTCCTCGGAGCAGGACTGCAAGGTCCGAGCACTTCCTAGCTTAGGGCTCAGCCACTCTCTCCAGGCTGCTCTCCAAACGCCCTGTGCTGTTATTTAAAGGCCCACGCCACCCCCATAACATTGTCTGACTTCATTTTTTAAGCTAAGAAATTCAAGACCGAAGCCACTGTTTTTATTACCGTCTAGCACTGCTTTTGCTCCGAATCCACCTTGAACTTGAGCGTGACCTGCCTGGAGCGGAGCGTCGATTCTATGACCTCTGCCCTGAGCGCTCCTGTCCCTGGGTCTCAGCCCTTCCTCAAGGGTGAGCACTGTGGCTTCCTGCCCTCCACCCCACAGTGGAGAGGAGTCACACCCCCTCCTTTGTTGCAGAGCGTGCTCTGTGGGAATGAGAGACAGAGGGGCGCTCTGCTCCCCGGCTCCCTCCCTGTGTCGGCGGCAGTCCTGGGGAGAGCATCTTGAGTAAAGAAGCGATCAACCAACACCAGGAGGTGCAACCACGAGAGCGGGGGCACTGGGAACGTCCACAGAACCCAGGGCGCTGAGCGAGGCCCCTTGAGCCCCCGGCTTCCGCCCGCTGTTCCACCGGCCAGGCGGGCGCTGAGCGTTTGCTATTAGAACAGTCTCGCTGGCCGGCCCTGTGACGCCCTGCGGGTTCTACATGTGCTCACATACAACAGCCACACACGGCCGCTGCGGCCGCTCAGCCGGGGTGGAGTTGGTATCTTGTTATTGAGGCTTGTCTGGGTTTTCTCTTGCACCGGGCTCTATTGTAAGCTTTGGAAACAAATGAACTGGTTTATCTCTGGTCCAAAGAGGATTTTCCCCGCCGCTGACTGTGCTGCTCAGTCAAAGCCTCGCGTCCGAATGCGTGAGTGTCCGCCGTGGAGGAGGGCCGTGTGCCCTGCGCGTGTCCCCGGCACTGGGGGCAGCCCTGGCCTGGCCTCACCAGGTGCTTCCCCTGTAAGGAGCGAGAGAGGGGGCCGCCCGTTAGGACAGAAAGCCCAGCTGCCATCTTCTGACTCCTGGGGCGATGGCAGGGCGGACCCCCTTCCCTGTGAGGAAGCCGTGACGCCTCCTCTTGCTGTTTCCTTACAGAAACCCGAGGTGCTGGGAGCCCAGCGTCCCGCTCGCACCGGCAATAACAACGAGAACCACGCGGTCATGCGTGTACCAATTGTTACCATTTCCCACCCACCCCTTTCCCGCGCCTCACAACAACAAACCTGCGCTCCAAGCTGCCGCGGTGACCTCAGGCTTTACCCATCTCCTGTTGTGAGTGCAGAGCTACTGGGTCGATCCGTGGGCTTCATACATGCGCCTGTGGAAAGGGGTCTCTGTAGTGCGCTGGGCGGGGGGTGTCATGTGTCTGTGCAACCAGACGCCCCTTGCTACCCCACATCCATGATGCCATCAGTGGTGCACATGCGATGCTATCACACACGATTGCAGACATGAAATAATACGCCATGGCCATCTCCCAGCACTGATATACAGAGAGGCCAGATCGTTATGATCTCTGAATGCTAATAATCTGGCCACTCAGTGTGTGTGTGTGTGTGCGTGTGTGTGCGTGTGTGTGTGCGTGTGTGTGTGTGTGTGTGTGTGTGTGTTAGAGGCCCAGTGCATGAATTCGTGCATGGGTGGGGTCTGGCCAGCTTGGCCAGGGGAAGGGGACATGGGCGGTTGGCCGGCCTGCCTGCTGGTTGAACTCCTGGTCAAGGGGACAATTTGCATATTAGCCTTTTATTATATAGGACTAGGGGCCCAGTGCACGAAATTCATGCACTGGGGAGGGGTCCCTCAGCCCAGCCTGCCCCCTCTCACATACTGGGAGCCCTCAGGGGATGTCCTACTGATGGCTTAGGCCTGCTCCCCGTTGGGAGCGGACCTAAGTGCAGTCTGGCCTCCCTTTGCAGGAGGTGACCAGGCTGGTCAGGGGAAGGTGCCAGCCCCATCACCTCGCTGCTGCAGCCACTGCCAGTCACCACAGCCGCCAAGGTGTTTTCATCAACACGGACTCCAATCCCTTCACCACGAAAAAATGACAACTTTCTTTAAGCATTTTCAAGATGTGTCTTTCATAGGATATGACATTTCTTTCTTTATTTTTCTTTTTATCCTCACCTGAGGATATGTTTCCATTGATTTTTTTCCCCTTCCCTCTGATCCCAGGCTCT
This sequence comes from Cnephaeus nilssonii, assembly GCF_951640355.1. Classification (NCBI taxonomy): domain Eukaryota; kingdom Metazoa; phylum Chordata; class Mammalia; order Chiroptera; family Vespertilionidae; genus Cnephaeus; species Cnephaeus nilssonii. The sequence continues at coordinate 3,571,378 of NC_137093.1, forward strand.
GCCCCTGCCCAAGCCTAAAGCCTTTAGGCTTAGGAAGGCCACGCCCCCCCTGCCCCTCCAATGGCCAGCTGGGAGTGACCTGGGTACCAAGGAAGTTCCTGGAACCCAGGTATGTATGCAAATTAACCGCCATCTTTGTTGGGTTAATTTACATACTCACTCTGATTGGCTGCAGACGTAGCGGAGGTACGGTCAATTTACATATTTCTCTATTATTAGGTAAGATATACACTGAGTGGCCAGATTATTATGCGTTCAGAGATCATAATGATCTGGCCACTCAGTGTAGACGAGGGGCTATGCCACGTGCTTTCTGTGTAGCGTCTTGTGTACTTCCCACCAGCCCATGAGGTAGGCACTGTGGTCATCCCTCTCATTTTCCTCATGGGCTCACTCAGCCACTGAGAGACTAATTAGCTTGTTACTACACGGTGGACCGAGGGTTTTAACCCAGACATCTTAATTCCAGAGCACTTGCCCTTAATTGCTAGTCACACTGTCTGCCTTGAGGAAGTGAATGAATACCATAAGTTTAATATAATTGGAAAATGTGCTGTAAATGTCACGGATGTGCACATGTTTGCCAAGCTTCGGGAACCCATATGCTCAGGCTATGTATGTACATATTTGCATTGATCTCAAACAGGGCCCGTGATGGGTGCTAGGAATTCATGTGGTGTGTGCAGCGTGGGTGTGTGAGTGAGTTCTCAAATCTGGACCAAGATGCTGCCATTGAAGATCAAGATCATTCCGCACAAGAGGCGAGACAGGCGGAGGGTGGGCGAGCTGCCCTCCGCTCAGGCTGCTCCCGCGCAGTGACTGCTTACCTGCGTGCCCTTAGCTGACCTTCCCAAGCCTCGCCCCTCTCAGTGGACAGCGGGGATAACCAATAGCACATTAGATTGCCTTGAAGAGACACTGAGGTCACACCTGGCTCATAGCAAGTGTGCAGCCACCGTGAGCTACTTTTATCAGGATCACACTGGACAGCGGTCTAATTTAAATATAACTTCCCACCTAAGCATAGGACCTGTGCACAAACGTCACTCTTTGCAACATTTCCCCTCGGAAAACAAATGGTTCCTGAACCTGCGCCAAACACCGGCCCCTACGAGGTGCTTGGTGCCAAGAACACGGGACAGGTTCCCTCGTGTGAGCGGAACATGGGAGGACGCCGTTAGTGAAGCAGTCACGGGCGGGATGGAGGGGATTCGCCTTCAGAAGTATGTGGTGGCCTCTGTAAATCTAAAACTGTTCTTTTGTAAATTTATTTTTCCATCACAGTTGACATACAATATATATTAGTTTGGGGGTACGATGTATTGATACGACTGTTCTTCAAATAAAGTTTATTTTTTAAAGAGTATGTGATAAGCCCTAGCCGGTTTGGCTCAGTGGATAGAGTGTCGGCCTGCAGACCGAAGGGTCCCAGGTTTGATTCCGGTCAGGGGCACGTACCTTGGTTGCAGGCTCCTCCCCAGCCCAGGCCCTGGTCGGGGTGCTTGCAGGAGGCAGCCAATCTGTGTGTTTCTTTCACATCGATGCTTCTCTCTGTCTCTCCCTCTCTTCCACTCTCTAAAAACCAAGGGAAGAGCATCCTCGGGTGAGGGTTAACAATAAAAAGGGTGCGTGAAGAGCGGGGTCCGGCAGCAGCTGCCTAGGCCCCATCTCTCGCTCTCCTTTCACTCCCGGCCCGGGCCCCCTGTGCTGCCTCTGATGGAGCCAGCGGTGCTCAGTGACATGAGGTGCCTGAGTCCCTCCCCTCCCCCGGGCCGGGCCGGTCCTGGGAGCAGGCCAGTGAGGGACTCTCAGTTAAGCAACAAGAGTCCGTGATAACGTGATTCTAGACCCAGCTCTCTCGTAACTCATGGGCTAGCTTCCTCTTTGCAGCACAGCAAACAGCCCCGAGGAGCTCCTGAGCTAGTTCCTCGTCTGCAAAGTGGGGCGGCTTCCTCTCGGTTTTCCCGCTTTGAAACTGAAATGGAGGGAGCAGCCACTCAGGGGGAACGGAACGGTGGCTCAGTGTGGGGCTCAGTCAGCCTGGCAGGCATCCTGCAACAGGCAAGGGTGGAAGAGAACGGTTGTTTTCCCGGCCGCAGGGAGCCCCGCTGGGAAGTGGCTTGTCTGGAGGTCTTTGAAGGAGAGAATGGTTCACCTGAGGCCCTGGCCAGTAAGAGGAAGAGGGTTGATGGAACCGTTTTCTTTAGGGTGGAGAGCTAAGCAGCTGTTCCCAAATGCACTCTTGTTCCTCCGTGGGGTGCTCCCTGAAGAGCCACAGTCCAAACGCCCTCACCTGCGGAACCTGCGCTGTGGCTCGTCAGGAGCGCATGTTCCGGGCAGAGGCCCGTCGGGGCGCCTCCGGGGCCCCCTGGGTGCAGGCTGTGCGCGATCACCCATCACCGGAGGGAGCAGTGGCCACGCCAGAGCTGGGCCTGAGGGCGCGGGGGGCGCAGGCGGACAGGCTCTCCGGGCCTCCCCTCCCCAGGCCACGGCGGCAGGAGGCCCCTGGGTGCAGGCTGGGCGCGGACGGCACTGGCCGCCTCTCCTAACCTGGCCTGTCCTCCGGCTTCCCATTCCTCACCCACTTCGGTCCCCGTGGGACGGAGCTGGTGCCCCGGGGCCCAGGGGCTTGGTGATAGGTGGCAGCGAAGGGTGGGACAGGAGCCCTGCGTGGTGGCATCTTAGTCGGGGGAGGAGGACGTTGCCGGGTGATGTGGTGGAAGGTGCCAAGGGCAGTGCTAAAGCGGTGCGGCCGTGCGCCCAGCGTGTTTCTTCCTGGGAAGGACGGCTTCAGTGAACACGGAGGACATTCTCACAGGAAGGGGGGGAGTCATGGGGGACAAGGAGAGCAAAGAGAGCCTGTGGGGGAGCCGGGGAGCCTGTGGACCGGAAGTGCCCTCCGGAGCCCTCTGCTCTCCCCAGCTCGGTCTCTGCTGGAGAGGAGCTGACTCTCGCTGGTTGGGGGCTAGCAGTCTGGTCGCTGGAGGAAGTGGCTGTCTCTAAGAAGGCTGTGTGTGAGGGAGGGAGAGCGGAGGAGAGAACAGGAGGGAGGAGAAGGGGGAAGGGGAGGGGAGAGGGAGAAAGAGGCTCGACATGTTCACCTTAATGAAGGCTTCGTGAACTTAGGATGCTGGGGGGCTCTGCCTGCAGGCCCGGGGGCCAATGCGTGCTGACTGGCTGCTCCTGGAGTGAAGCTGGGAGGTGTCGTCATGGTGGATGGAGCGGAGATGTAGTCATGGTGGATGGAGCGGAGGTGTCATCATGGTGGATGGAGCGGAGATGTAGTCATGGTGGATGGAGCCCAAGGTGCTGGCTCCAAGGTCCAAGGACTCCAGAGCCAACTTGCACAGAATGCGATCATGTGAGCAGACTTTGCCCTGCCTAGCAAGAGCTAAGCCACGCCTTACAGCATCCTGGACACTAGTCAGCGCTGCGCTGGAAGCTAAATGAGAACCTGGAGACCATGCAGAAGCCACTTTTAAAGGCCGTTCAGTGCTTGCTAAGCCACTATTTCAGCAGGGGTGGCAAGCCTCATTTTAAGCAAACCCACTTGTAAGAGGCCTGCGGTCCCTCCACTGTGCCCTGGAGCACCGTGGGGACAGCCTGCGTGACAGGAGCCTCCTCCGGGCACCACACCTGCAGAGCCCTGCGGACGCCCTCAGGTCTGCAGGCTGGCTTCCGAACAGGTAAGAGGGACTGGAAACACTTAGGTGCACATTAGGCATTAGAACTACACCGCCTTATTTGTTGCAAATGAGAAGCCGCTTCGGTGGCCCGAGTGTGCCATAAAAAATATTTCTTGCAAGTATTTCTAGCAAGCGAGTTCTGCTAAATAACTGGGATAGCGTTTCTTTTTAAAATATTTAGAATTCACTAGGAACCCCCAAGAAAGTTGATATCAACTTTGTGGCATGTTTTACTTAAGGAACAAGTGAAAACCGACTGGATTAAATAGGAAAACCAAGTGGATCCATTTGCAGAATCATAATCCCAAATATTAGTTTATTTACCAAATTGCAAATCAAATTAAAGTCTTCACCAAAAGTGACAGAATCAGTTTGAATGGGACCGAAAATTATGGTTTACAGGAAATCAAGATAGACTAACACAGTGGAGTGGAGGAAACACTGGTTTTGGGTTCAGAATACCTGGGTGTCAACGTTCAAACCTGTAGAGAATTTTTGTGAGTTTATCTGAGCCAACTGTCGACAATTGCCAGGAAGCAAAATCTCCAGGGATTGCGCTAATACTCCAGAGAACGGCAGTTTAGAACAGCGGTCGCCAACCTTTCGGACCTCACGGACCACCAGTGGTCCTCAGACCACGGGTTGGCAACTGCCGGTTTAGAAGACGTAAGTGGGTTATATGAAATCCATTGGTGATAGGTTAGGAGGCAAGAGAAAGCGAAGGGGGCATCCCTCTGGGAATGGATAAAAGTAAAGTGATAAACACATAGGTGGGTACAGTATAATTAACAGTCAATACTCTATACTAATAAAAGAGTAATATGCTAATTAGACCAGAAGACTTCCGGACGACCATCGGCATGTCTTTCCTGACAAAACTGGGCCCGGGCAAAGCTGCCTGCCGGCGGTTCGGGGCACCAGCGCCTGCGGCTGGCTGCGGCCTGGGAGATGGAGAAGCCACCTGCCCCACGGTCCCGGACCACAGCCAGCCGGAGAAGCCGTCCACTCTGCGGTCCCAGGTGTCAGCACCTGCGACCTCGGCAAAACCACCTGCCCACTGTCCCCTGTGGCTGCAGCCGGAGGGAGGGAAGCCTGGGTCCCGGGTGCGGGGCCAAGGCATAGGTGGTTAGGGGCGATCAAGCCAGTAGGGGAGCAGTTAGGGGCAATCAGGCTGGCAGGCAGAAGCGGTTAGGGGCAATCAAGCAGGCAGGCAGGTGAGCGGTTAGGAGCCAGCGGTCCCGGATTGTAAGAGAGATGTCCCAGATTGGATAGGGTGCAGGCCGGGCTGAGGGACACCCTCTCCCCCTCTCCTCCCCCTCCCCCGTGCATGAATTTTGTGCACCGGACCACTAGTTCTATATAATAAAAGGCTAATATGCAAATAGATCAAACAGTGCAACAACTGGAACAACTGAACAATTGGTCACTATGACATGCACTAACCAACAGGGGGCGTGCGGTGAACATGGTGGGTGTCAGCCCCTGCAGGATGGTGGAGCACGTGAGCGGGGGTGCCAGGCCAAGGCAGGGCACCAGTCACTGCCATGGGGGCGAGCCTCTGGTGGTTACTGAAAACTCTTTGCTCCCGCCCACCGCGGTCCTGCCCGGTGCTCGCACCTGCTGCTGGCGCTGGTGCCGGAGCCGCCACTCAAACCTACTGCCAGTGCTTGCACCCACTGCTGGCGCTGGCCCCAACTGCTTGTCGGTGGCGGGAGCAGGGCTGCTGGCAGACAGGGGACCGGGTCCGTGGCGGGAGGGACTGGGCCAGGGAGTGGAGGATGGGCCAAGACCCGCCCCATGACGACTGCAGCCTCGCGGCCCACAGTTCCTTTCAAGGTGCACGAATTCGTGCACTGGGCCCCTGGTGATCAATAACAATAAGGGGATTTGTGGTCTCCATGATGCCTGTGCTTTGAGGGGTCCTTTAAAAGAAAATTACTTTGACATTTCAAAGGTGTTATCCTCGATGCAAAAAGACAGGCTTAATTAAGGTGCAAATTGACCTTTGTCAGGGAAGATTCCAGCCTAGGACATGACTACCCACCATAAACTGCTTTTAGCTAGAAAGTTTTAATTTCAGACCATCCTATGTGGTTACTTTACTCTCTGAGTTCGTAGGCCGCCACGCAGGCCTCCCCTGAGCTTGCCAGGTTTAGTGTGTGGCCCCTTTGCATCCATGGGGATTTGAATCACATCTTGATGCCTAAAGTTCTTAATCAACCTGGGCCTCAGTTTCCTTACCTCTAAAATGGGGGAAATGACCCTTACCTGATAGGATTTTGATAAGATAGGATTTTAAATGAGAAAATGCAGTGAGTGGCTCAAGAAATTTTACCGAAGCAAATTTCCATTTGGTTCAAGTCCTCGCTACTCTCAGCTTTGAACTGAAAGGCTGAGAGCTTGGGGCTGGTTATTGACAGATACACTCTCTTGAGTAGGATGGTGCTGCACAGCTGTGCACACGTTAGGTAACACTTAAATGCATTAGGGCAAGTTCCCACAGAAAGGAATTCTACTTGGGTAAAGCAAAAAGGCCTTTTCAGAGCAAGGAACCACCCAGTTATGCCTTCTGTGCCAACCTCCAGGGTCACATGTTGGGATTCGTCCCAGTGAGGTACTCGTGTCTGATTAGCTTCTTGCTCTGTGTGGGCTGACGAGGGAATTAGGTGCAGAAAGAATGTGTTCCCACCAAAGCAGGAGGAGTGTTCGGACTCCTGGTGCCATTTGACTTTTAATTATTCTTGGAGGTAGAAACGAGGCAGGATTGAAAGGGAAAAGTCCCACCAGCGGGGTGAGGAAGCAGGATCCCACCTCCTCTCGCCAGCACCGCACCCCCTCCGTGTGATCAAGGGAAACGGTTAATGGCAGGAACCCCTGGTGGTCCAAGTCACAACAAGGCTCCCTCCCAACCAGAGGTGGAGACAGAACTTGGAACCACAAAGCTTGGCGACAACACCCCACCCCCACCCCCACCGTGTGAACAGTAAAATCCCAAGAACTAATTAATTTCGTGAGCAACGCCCTCCCAGTTTGGCCCAGGCCCACTGTGGGGTGCTTTTCGCTTCTTTCACAGCTGCGCCTGCGCCCTGGCCTTCTTTCTCTCCACCTGAATGAAACTTGCTTTATTCTCACTCCGATTCGTCCTTGACCTCTTTCCTGGGCGAGTCAAGGACCTGGAGGCCCCTGACCCCTGCGGAGGCAGGGCCAGCCCGGTGCGGAGTGGCCCAGGAACAGAAATACGACTCACACACGGTGTCTCCTTTACAGAAAGCAGTTTGAGTTCCAGCCTTATGACCTTGGTCCAAGGTTTATCTCGCCTGTGCCTCAGTTTCTCATCTGTGAACATGGGAGGGAATGGCTGGGAGAGGAATGGGCATTGGACTGCACACCCAGTGTTCCTCTCAGGCCTGTAATCCTCAGGACCGTCGATCGCTCAGACAGGTCTCCAGCTCCAACAGAGTTAATACGTCTTCCGCTCACTTCAAGGGAGTGGTTGAAGGTGTGAACAATGAAGTGCTTTCTTTCCTGACAATCAAAGCAAGAAGGTCACTCAATGGTTAGTGACGTGTCATGTTTATGGGGCCATGAAGTTACTCAACAGGCGTCTTCCTCAAAGAATGTCACCTACTAAACTCCATTAATTGAATAAAAGTGTTCCTACGTGGAAAGGAACAATCTATGTTAATGAACCGTGTTTGTAAAACAAGGATTTTTATTCTATGATCATTCCAACTCATACATTTAAAGATAATCTGCATTTTCAAACACAAGGATCGCTTAAAGCAAATTGCTTAAACCTTTCCAGTTCATAGGCTCAGAGCTATAATGGAGACTCCAGGGCTCACTCAGCATAACCATCCCCAAATCCCCGCTTCAGGTATTAAAATGCCCTCAGCCCGTGGGTGGAGGGGATTGTGAGGCCAGGCTCAGCTTCTAGAGGCGGGGGCGGGGGGGGGGGGCAGGCGCTGGGCTTGCAAACAGGACAGCTCAGAGCACAGCGGCGGGGGGGGGGGGCGGGGGGACATGGGCTCTTCGTGAGAAACCGGAACCTCGGCCGTGTGACTTCCACCGCCCAGAGCCCCGCCAGATGCAGAATTGTACAGGAATGAACTATTGCCAGGTGCCCCCTCGGGTGCCAAAGCTCAGGTGAGAGCGAATGGCTGCCAGCGCTGGCTCCAGGGGCCGCCACAGGAAATCCTCGCCGAGCCAGGCCGCTCGAGCTCCTTCCTGTGTCAGAAGAAAACAGTTCTCATTTTCTTTGAAATGTAAAAACGAATCTCCCCCTGGTGCTTGGCACACTTGCTGTTTGACGTCATCAGCACAAACTGGGCAACGTTTACAATCCAGCGCTGCCCTCGGCGATGAGGGAGGCCCGTCCTGCTCAGCCCGGGGGCGGTGGGAAGTGGCTGCTGCTCGAAGCAGCTCCCCATCTGGGCCTGGGTCTGCTGGCCTGTGAAAGGCGGCCACTTGCCTGGCGTGAGGGAGGGGGTCTGGTCAGAAATAAAAGGCTCCATGGTGGCTCTGGACTCGGAAGGAATCATTTCCTACAGCTTTGGCGCCGTTCTCCGTGGCGAGTTCAGCTCCAGTTCCCACTCGGCGTCTGGGCCTCTGCATACAAAGCCCTTTATCCCCGCGAAGCCCTCCCTGTTCACATGTGAGCTCAGTGAATATCTGTGTAAAACAGTCCCGCGTCTCCGTTTTCTATTCCGAACCCAGAACGCACAGTAGAGATGAGGCGATGGCCAGGCCGGCTCCGGGAAGCCTCCGCCCTGGTCCTGGAGCTCGGTGCTCACCGGGAGGACTCCCTCCGGCACAGCGGGCTCTGGCGAGCCCTTTCCCGGCCTGGAGCAGAGCCTGCGCCATGAATGCGTGCGGAAGGGCACGTGGAAGAAGGTTTATAGTCGATGTGATCTCTTGCTCTCATTTCTCACCCAACGGAACACCAAGACCCAGCGAACTGTTCTTTTTGTAATTCCCGGAACACCCCGCACTCTTTGACACGTTAGTCAGTGCCTTTGTGTTGTCTGTCAGTGGTGAGCGCTCCTTGTCCCCTCCGTGTCCGGTGGGAGTGGGCTTCTTGCGATGTCCCAGGAAAAAGAACTTTCTGAGGCTCGCATGGGAGGATGAGTGCATCGTAGGAAGCTTTATTTCTGTGGAATTAAACCCTGAGCTCCCGAGGTCCCATTTCCCTCCGGCCCACCCAGGAGAACTTTGGTCTGTGCCTTCAGCAGGGCTAGGGTTACAGCCACGGCCGAGTCTCGTTCCAGGTTGGAGCAGCGTCCAGCCCGGCACCAGTGGGCTTACCTTGAGCTCCTGCTGCAGCCGCCAGTCCATTGCATGCAGGCCACATGCAGGCCACATGCAGGGCCACATGGCTATGGAGGGGACACGGGCAGGAGCAAACCAAAGGAACCAGAGCTAAGAGCCAAGAGGGCAAACTTCTGTGGTTGGGGGATTATGTACCCCCAATTTCCACAGGCTTGCAGAGGCCCTGCCCCCTCGAGTTCATGACCTCTGCTCCAGGTTTGACTGACAGGCACCTTCCCTAATCACGCCAACTTCACTGTGCATGCACCCATCTCCCCTTTGTGGGGCCCCTGCCCCAGGTGATTTGCAGGGAACGGGCTGGTGGCTCCCTGGGGAGGGGGAGGTTGCAGCCTCCTGGTGAAGCTGCCCAGTGGCCAGGCCTCCTTGCTCCTTCCGATTATGAATAACTCACTAATTACAATGTGTCACTTGCACACGTGGTCCCTCTGCCAGGACACAGGCCCCCGAGCTCTCCCTGGAACACTCTGCTCACCTTGCTTGGAGCTGCCTCCTCCGGGAAGTCCTCCGGGCGCACACTGCACCTGCCACGGCTTCTACTGAAGTGGACCTGCTTCCCCGCTGCAGCTCATGCGATGGCTTTCTGCTTCTCCCTCCCCGCCCCCCCTCCCCCCCGCCGGTCCCCGGATATGAAGTAGCCGAGGCCACGGGCACCTCTGACAGGCATTTGAGAATTATTTTGTGAAATAAATGAACAGTTTTACCGAAACTTTCAAAAACCCTTTACAGTACCCAGTATTCCGGTGTGTGTGGAGTTAGGGCTTATTAAATATTTTTGATTGATTTGCTAGATTACCAGGTGCTACCACGCTTCAATTTTCTTAGCAGATACAGGCAGAATTTCATTGTGTCATAATCACACGGTTACATTTTGTTCATTTGAAACATACATCTACCAACAATAAAAGACACACACACACACACACACACACACACACACACACACACACACACACAGTACTTTTCACATTCTAATTCCAGGTCCTAGAACAGAGTTTAGCGTGCTGTTTGAGAGAAAATAGATGTCTCTCACTCATTTTACTGCCTGATTTCTGGAAAGAGCAGTATAATTGTGCGGCCTCCATCTATTCACTTACTACTTACCCTTCACTGCACAATGACTGCTTCCCTCCTGGAGTGGCTCTCTCAGAGGCTCAGTGACTTCATTACAAAATCGAGTGGAATTATAGCAGGCGTCCGCCTGCCTGGCTTCATCACAGCACTGGCACCATCTATCTGTTTGAGATGTGCTAAAACGGAAAAGCATGAGTTTCCAAGTTTTAAAGACCCAGTTTAAATGAGAGTACCTGTGTGAACTTGGGGCCAGTCACCTTGAAACCTGTCATCACCTCCAACGGCACTTTCGATGTCGGTTTGGGTGGTTGGAGGTCAGATGGGATTCTGTGTGTGAAGCACGGAGCCCTCCCTCGACTTCCATCCTCGCTCCTTGGATTTCTTCCGACTGACATCTCTGAAGAAATCTCCGCTGGCGTTTCTCTGCCTTGTCCACCTCTCTCAGTCCACATCTTCTCCTGCCCCTTTTCAGGTTTTCTCTGACCTGAACTGCGTGCATAGAGTTGGTATTCCAAAAGTATGGGCTGATTGACAGCAGCCGCTGAAATGGCCTTATGGGTCCTGCCTTCGGCTTCTCCCGTACATGCCTCACACTGTCACCAGGACCCATGTTCTTCAATGCGGGTCAATAATGTCGGCCCCTCCCCCGCCAAAAAGCAAAACAAAGCAAAAAACGAAACCTGAATAGCATCCCGTTGTCTAAAGAATAAAATCTAAGCTTGTAACACTCGGTGCACTCTGACCTCCTGCCCAGCCTCATCCCCTGTGTCCTCCCATGTGCCCGGACTTCTCTCCCTATTTTCCAAACCTCTCCGGGAGTTTTACCCCTCAGTGCCTGTACTCAAACTGTTCCTGTATTCCAGAATGCCCGTTTCTTCATTTCCACTGAAATCCAGACTGTTGGTCTCACCCGCCAGTTGCTCCACACGCCTGCCTGGACCAGCTCCTTCCCTCTGGCTGAGCTGTCCCTCTTCCTACCCGCGCCCCGGGGGCACTTCCCTTTGGCACTTAATTAACTGCCTGCCAGGCTGCGCTCCGCACACAGGGGCCTCACTCGCTCTCTGTGACCGCGCCCGCCCGCACGCCGCACTCAGGAGCTCGCAGCACGCTCTAGCTTAGCAGCTCCTTGGAGCATTCGCCTGAATTGGAATTCAACATGAGCAGCCCTGTTTCCCAGCAAGGGTCTTGTAAAGGAGCTTTAATTAGGTGTAACCAGGACAGGCACGTACAGCCCTTTGTGCCAGTGCTTCTCAGGGCAGGACCCTGTTCTACACTCACAGCCACCCGAGGAGGAAGGGAGACAGGCTGGTGAAATCCGCGGTCGCCAACCTTTCAGACCTCACGGACCACCAGTGGCCCGCGGACCACCGGTTGGCACCCGCTGAGTTCAATAACTTATCCCCAAGGCAAGCACCAGTGCGCGGAGGAGGGTCTAAAACTCCCATGGCAGGCACTTCAGTGGCCTGGGCACTTCATTACAGTGGGACGCGCAGTAGCATCTGGGGCCTCTTCCGAGGAGAGCAGCAGGTACCCGGAGCCGCCGCCTGCTTCTAGGGTGTGCCGGGGACTGGGGGGAGCCACCCAGCACGCCGGTGCCAGCCTGCCTGGCACAGACTGTCCCCGCACGATTAGAGGACACCCGTGATGTCAGACTGCGCCTCGGTATCCCGGTGTCAAGCACAGGGGCAGCCGAGTGTTGGGCAAACATTGTTCTTTGACTCCTACGGGTTTTGATGAGCAACAGACCAGGGAGGCGTATCGGTGACAGTCATCCTGGGTGACGTCACTGCTCGCCCGGCCCTGCTGAAGGCCAGGGAAGCTCTGCCGACCTTGTGCCCCCCCCGCCCCCCACTGCGAGGTCCCCGCGCCTCTGTCCTCAGGCGCTGCAGCAGCTGCCCTCTTCCTCGGAAGGAGGAGCTGGGCCGGTGGCAGATCGCTGTGTTTTGTGTAAACTGTGTTTCCAGCACCTTCTGCCTCCTCCAGCCACAGGAATGAATTCTGAGTTTCCCTCTGACTCCTCAGCAGCCCGCTCCTCCCTCCCGGGAAGGGAGATGCGGGGAGGGGTTGAGGCGTCCACTCGCCAATATGCCCCTGCCCGTTCCTTGCCCATCAATCCCTGTATTTCTCTCTCACTATGCAAGATGTGAAAGCTGCTTGTGGGGGTCAGGGAGGTGCCTAGTATCCAGTCATCCAAATGTCTGGGGCCACAAACATGTCCGTTGAAATGAACTTTGTTTTAGGCATAAATGAACTGCTTTTTTTTTTAGGAGAGAAAATCTGGGTCTTACAGACCCACAGTGATGGGAGGGGCTGGGCCTTTAAGAGGAAGGCCTCCTGTCACGGCCCCTGACTAGACTCCAGGCCCCTTGGGCGGGTGCAGGGGAAGCCACTCCACCCTGCCTGGGCACCCGTTCCAGGCCTCCCCTGGCCTCCTCTCCCAAAGGTTTTGTCTGCGCTGACGCCCCACAGTGCGCGGCACACAAACTCATTTCCTCTCGCCCCACAGGAGAGCCAGAGGCCGCATCTGGCCACCCTTCATTCGGGCTGAAGACAGTCAATAACACGGCCCCGCAGCACCCTCGCACTTCCGTGTTTCCCGCGTCCCCCCCCCCACCACCCGCCCCCCGCAACACCCCCCTCCCCCAGCAACAAGCTCCCCACACGGCTGCCCACTCGGCTTCTTTCCCGTGCCCGGGGGGCCAGACCTTGGGATTGGCCATTCTGACGTGGTGGGATGAAGACTGTGCTGGGAGGGTGCCTTGCACACAGTACTGGGGGACAGTCCTGTCTGTGCTGCTGGTGATCGCCCGCCCTGGCATCCCCGGGCAGGCGTGGTGGGGGGGGGGGGGCCTGCCCGTCTCTCCCTCTCCCTTGGATGCGCACCCAGGACAAATCAAGCGTCACAGCTGTTACTTTCACTTCCGTCCCCCTGGACGTTCCAGCTGAATAATGGCTGTGCGGCCCGTGGGCCTCGGGCAGGAACAGACAGGTGCCGGGTGTCTCGTGTCTGCGAAAAGGGAGCCTGAACAGCTGAGAATAAACAACAGTTGCCTGGTAATGCGAACTCCTCGCATGTAAAGTCAGAGGCCCGGCGGCCCGTGGGGGAAGGGGAGGCCAGGGTGTGCTGGCCACCACCTGTGTGGGAGTCCAGAGGTGAGGTCCGTTTCCCAGGGAACCAGGGAGTGGGCTGAGAGCCCAGTGTGGGGGAGGGGGAGGGGGAGGGGGAGGGGGAGGGGGAGGGGGAGGGGGAGGCAGGGCTGAGATTCTGAAACAGTTGTAGAAACTCTTTGGTCCTGATCCCCTCACACCAGCTGCTTTGGGAAATAGTTTTTCAAAACTTTGCACGTCCGTGTTTGCAATCAAATAACTGATGTTACGTGGTGATGCAGCCTCTGGACTCAGGGCTGGGAAGTGCCGGGCCACGGGGGACCTGCTTTCCAGAGCCCTGCACTGGTTGGGGTTCGGGGCTTCTACCTGCCTCAGAGGACCCGGCTCCGCGCTGGTGTTGTCTTTGAGTGTTGTCATGTACATCCTCGGGTGAAGTCCTGCCTTCCTCCTGGAAGGTCAGACACGCATGGAAGCCTTAGAGAAGCGTGGGGTGCTATTCAGACAAACCTACGGACCCTGGAGTCCAGGAGCGGACAAGGAGGGTGCCTGCGGTCCGAGCGCAGCGATGGCTCCCGGCTGCGGGCAGCTCTGCCGAGGGTCCCTTCATCGCTGACTTGCTGGCGCCACGGTAACCAGTGAGCAGACAGCGGGGCAGGCGCGGAGGGTGTGTTTAGCACAGGTTTTAAGGGATGGAAAAGGTATGGGCTGAAGGGAAGAGGGCGTGCAGGTGGAGGTGAGCAAGGAGGGTGTCGGGTGGAGGCGCTCTGGGCATCGCTCTCAGCCGCGGGCAGCCACGTCAGCTCCAGCTGGGAGGAGGCCTTCCCTCGGGCCACCTGACACGTAGACGGTCATTCTCAGCTGCAGCTGCCCGAGGCTGACGTTAACTCTCACAGGATTTAGGTCCAGAGTCTATTGTGGGTGGAAAAGTGGCTGAAGCGGGTGGGAAGGAGCTGGCGAGAGTTCTTCCTTTCCACAGGCATTTCACTCAGAGGGCTGGCCCGGCTCCGTGGGTGAGCGTCGACCTATGAACCAGGAGGTCACGGTTTAAGTCCTGGTCAGGGCACAGGCCCGGGTTGCGGGCTCGATCTCCAGTGTGGGGCGTGCAGGAGGCAGCCGATCAATGATTCTCTCTCATCATTGACGTTTCTCTCTCTCTCTCCCCCTCCCCCTTCCTCTCTGAAATCAATACAAACATATTTTAAAGAATAAACAAATAAGATCGGAGTGCTCACCGTGAACTTCAGTGGGGCCTGCTCCCCTGTGACCCTCCCTTCCCCCAAAGGCCAGGGAACCTTTTGGCCCCTCTGCTGTGGACCCTCCTCTTCGTGTGTTGGTTGGGGCTTCCCGTGGAGTGGTAGGATCCCAGCTTCCTGCTCTCCTTACGCACCGAGCCCCGTCTCCCCCCCAGGCAGCCGCCCTGACCTGGGAGGCCACGGCCCGGCAAAGCACTGTCCCTGGAGGACAGCCAGGCGCTGAGCCACCCCACGGGGCCTGGTGTCTCCGTTTCGCTCGGGATCCTGGGGTCCTGGCGTTTGCAGTTACAGCTCAGCCTCCTTGTCGCTCCCGGAGCCGGAAGGAGTGTCCCGCTCCTGGCCAGGCCTGGCACCTGAGGGGACGGGGTTTCTCCTTTCTCCCGCATCCGGGAGCTAAAATAGAGCGACACTGAACACCCTGAGCGCCGTGGCCGGGTGTGGAGACTCGGAAATGAGATGGAGCTGACGTTTTGGGGAGTTGTTTATGGCTGGGCCTGGCCTTTGCGTTTTGGCCACAGCGTCTCTCTCCTGGGCACAAAGGACTCCCGTTTCGGCCGCCCCGGGAGGAGGTGCGGTGTCCGATGCCTTCACTCCGCACCGTCACTGCAGGGCACGCGGGCCCGGCCAGCCGCCACCTCGATGTCCTGCTGCACTGCGGAGACCTGTTTTCTCTAAGGGAGTTCTGTGACCTTCGGGGGGTGATTTCCCTCGGCTTTGGGGCCCTGTGAGATGATCCCCTGAACTTCATCCTGGCAGAGAGGCTGGGCACCGCCTCCCAGCCAGAAGCTGGCCTCCTGGGCGCAGAGGAGTGGTGAGCCGGCGTGTGGTTAATGGTGATTCCCCTGGGCGCCGCCTGGTCTGTTTGGACGCTCCTGTCTCTACTTCCTAGTAGGTTCTCCTTTGCAGGACTTGGTGGAGAGACAGATGCGCTGCGCGGGGAGGGAGGAGAAAGGGCCGTGAGCCTCTGCCCTGGGGGGTGTGGCTCGGTTGGTTGAGCATCACCCCAGTCACCCCATGCACCAAGCTCGATTCCTGGTCAGGGCACCTGCCTGGGTTGTGGACTTGATCCCCAGTAGGGGGCCTGCAGGAGGCAGCCGGTGTTTCTCTCTCCCTCTCTCTCTTTCCCTTTAAAAATCAATGGAAACACATTTTTTAACAAGTGGTCCGTTTTAGACTCAGTCTTGACAGCGCCAATAGGGTGGACCACGTCTAGGGCCAATCTCTAAGGCTGGTGCCTGGGTCCAGGGAGTGAGTGCGCAGCACAGCGTGGGGCACAACGGGACTCACCCACACTTTCTAGGGTACATGATGGGGGACAGACTAGCCTTCCTGTGGCCCAGTCCATCCCCTCGCAGGCGCATTCGGAATTGACTCGTCCCCCAGGAATGCAAAGGGCGCCCCTCAGCTCCCTGGGCCCCGGGGCTTTGCCGCATGCTTTGCCTCGGGGTGCTCGCCCCCTAATAGGGTTCTTGGCTTGGGCGGGGGCTACGGTATTGACAGGGTGGCTCAGGAAGGGCAGGGATCAGCCCCTTTTCCTACCGGTCCTGTGTGCCCGTGTCTGTCAGACCCTGTGTCTGTCCTTCCTTGGCATGTCTGTCTGCTGTCTGTCCGTTCCGCAGAGCTGTCCTCGGGAGGCAGCCCGCAGTCACTGTCTCCCTTTGGCTCTGCCAGGCATCCTGTGCCCCCGCCTGCACCCCAGGGAGTTGAAAGAAAGCACCTCGCCTAGGAGAAGAGAGCCAGGGAGCTGCCCCTCACCCTGTGCCAAGGGCTGAACTCCTCCATGATTTGTCCCTTCTGCTTGCCCGCGCCCCCCCACACACACACGTGCCCTGTGTTCCCCCCCACGTGCCCTGTGTCCCCCCCGCACCCCCCTCCAGGAAATCAGGGGGAGAGATTTAGGAGCGCTGCGGCCAGCTGTCGGCCGCTCGGAGAAAGTTTGCTTGGAGACATTGCGTTAGCGGCTGGCGCGGCCTTCCCCGGGCGTCCGTGTGCAGCTCCGCCCGCGTCAGAGCCAGCGCTGGCCTTGCGGGACGGAGGTGACCTCCTCTCACCCCCTCGCCACCCCCGCTCCTCCTCCTTTATTTTTATACAGCCTCTCGCTTCCTCTCTCTCCCCTCCTCCCTCCTCCGCCTCTTCCTCCCGCTCTGCCTCCTGCAGCGCCCAGCCCGCTCCGCCCGGCCCGCCGCGCGCGCCCCGCTGAGAGTTTGCCGACCGCCCCCGGCCCGGCTGCCGAGTCCCGGAGGCACGACGCCCGCCCGCGCGGGAGCCGCGGAGGAAACCACCCCGCGGGCGCGGAGCCCCGAGGGCGGGCCGAGGACCCGCGGCAACTTAGACTCGGCGCCGCCGCCCTGCGCTCCCCCGCGGCTCCCGGAGGAACCGGTCTCCCCGCAGCTCAGCCCGCGCTGCCACGTGAGCGCCGAGCGCGCCGGGAGGGAGCGGCCGCCGGAGCGGCGGGACCCATGCCGGCGGCCAACCTGATGGAGAGCCTGCAGCCGCCCGCGCTGCAGGTGCCCGGGCCGCAGGGCGCGCCCGAGGGCAGCGCGGTCTGGTCCAGCGCGTCCACCCCCTCGCTCC
Source organism: Cnephaeus nilssonii (assembly GCF_951640355.1). NCBI lineage: Eukaryota > Metazoa > Chordata > Mammalia > Chiroptera > Vespertilionidae > Cnephaeus > Cnephaeus nilssonii. The sequence continues at coordinate 3,588,398 of NC_137093.1, forward strand.
GCCGCCGGCGCTTCAAGCTGCGCCGCGCGAGGAACGTGCTGGAGCGGAGCCTGGAGGCCGGGCTGGCGCGGGAGCTGCCCCTGCCCGGCGGCGAGGCCCCCGGCAAGGAGCTCCTGCAGCTGCCGGCCATCGAGATCACGCCCTCCAGCGACGAGGACACGCCGTGGTCCAACTGCTCCACACCCAGCGCGTCCCCGCGCCGAAAGCGCTTCCTCCTCCGCAAGTGGCTGCGGCTGCGGGAGCGGAAGGAGTTCGGCGAGAGCAGGTACGTCCGGTCGCCGCCTTCCTTCCCTACCTCCCCTCTCCCCCCAGCCGGGCCCTGGGCACCCCGCGGAAACTTAGGGGGGATCAGAAGCCCTCACCCCACGGAGCCTCGGGCACCCGGGCGCCTGGCACCGGGCTGGCGGCACTTGAGCTTCCATTCTTGCCACCGTCTCCCCGGGGCCCAGGCGGGCAATGGCTGTAGTGCCGTCCGTCTGTCTGTCTCCCTGACACATTTGCGAGGGCTCCCCGCTGCATCATCTCCCTGATCCTCAGCAGAACGGATAACAAACCACAGCAGGTAATACTGCTCCCCGTCACGCCGTCACCGTGGAGAGCGCGCCGCTGTGCCCCACTCTGATCCTCACACACTCTGAGTTAGGGCCTCTCACTCCCACTTCGCAGATGGAGACCGCAGGAGGGAGAGGCCTTAAGTGGCTTCCCCGTGGGCTTGCATTTCTCCTATAATCGCCACTTCAGTGTTTATTATTGTTTTATTCGGGCAGCGGCAGGTTGCCTTTTTGGTGGTGTGTGCCCGGGTCAGTGTGGCCTCTGAGGAGTGCGGGAGTTCGCTTTCCCTGCACAGAGAATCGTACAGAAAGCACAGGCCGGCTCTGCCCAGCCTTGCCGGAGCCGTGCTCAGCCAGCCCACCGCCTCCGCTCACTCTCAGACTCGGGCCCTGTCTCGGACAGGGTGTGCCCTGGTGCGGAGTACCTGAGCAGCGGGCCACCTTCCCGGGGACTCCTCCTCCCCACCCGGTCAGTTTCCCTCACCTGGGCTCAGCAAGCACTGACTGAACGTTCCTGTGAGCAGCCTGTCTGAGCTCACGGTGCTGTGCTCCGGGAGGGAGTAGGGGAGGGCTGGGTGGACGTTGAGAACCTGGGAGGAGCCGGGATAAGAAATTAAGACGTGTGAGTTTCACTGCCTTGAAGAGATGGAAGCATGCGTGCCACGTGGTACCGATGGTACCAGAAAAGACCGGAGAAAGAAAGGAAGGAACTCAAACCACAAGTACCGATGGGCCGCAGGAGGCGTAGGGAAAGGACGAGGTGGGGCCTGCCAGCAGGAACGGGAGGCGACCAGGACAGAGGGGGAAGAACAGGTGAGGCAAGGAAAAGGGGGAAAGTATGAACCAGAAAATGGCAGTAAGTACTCCTCTATCAACAAGTGACTCTAAAAGCTGAAATAAACCAACAAGCAGAACAGAAGCAGACTCATCCATGCAGAGAACATTCTGGGCGGCCAGATGGGCGGGGTGGAGAATGGGTGGGAAAGGTGAAGGGATTGGGAAGTACAAGGGGATTGCCACAGGCTTGTCCTGGAGATGTAAGAGCAGCGCAGGGAACAGAGCCCGTAATGTCCCAATAGCTGTGAATGGTGTCCGACGGGAACGGGGTTTATTGGGATGATCACTTAGGAAGGCATATTCTGCCTCATCCCTGGGAGTACGCCTGAAACTAACACACTATTGTATGTGAACTGTAATTGAAAAACAAAAAATGATTTAAATAAAAAGTTAATACTAAAAAAAAAAAGAAGAAGAAGAAGAGGGCGAGCCACGTGTCGTGGAGGGGACATGGCGGGACCAGCGGGTCACACGGATGAGCACGCTAAGCGCCCAGGGTTTCTCTTCGCCTGGCGCCGGGCCTGGAGGGGGCGGTCCCCGCGGATGCGGATGGAGAGCTTTGTTCCGGGGCTTTCTGTGGACCTGGGACCCCAGCCCTTTCTGTCCGGAACCACACGTCGCTGTCCTCGCCACAGCAGAGGGAAGCAGGGCACTCCTGGTGGGAACTAACCCTGAACTGAAATAAATAGTTCATGTGGTTTGCCAACTCTCCCTTCAAATGTGAGAGACCCTAAAAGAGAGCCTGTTTTGGTCTTGCGATTTGGCCACGTAGGCTGAGGACAAAATACGGGGAAAGAGTCCTGCACCACTGACCAGGCTGGGGGCGGGGGTGGCTTTGGTTAGATTTGAGGAAGGCGTCCCTGGTTTTGAGAATTGTCTAAGGACTCTGTGTAATCTTCATTTTTGTTGGAGTAGGGAAGGGTTTAAGACAGTTCTTTTAAATGGTGGCTTGTTGTAGTCGGAGAATGTATGCAGTTTGTATAAAAAGATAGACTGGATTCAAACCAAATTTGTTCAACTTAAATCTCTACTCTTAGCCATTATTATACGGCCTCCTGTTGGAATCTATCTGGATTGTGGTTAAAACAAAACCCTATCTTTTTTAAAAATTTATTTTTTATTGATTTGAGAGAGAGAGAGAAACATTGGTTGGTTGCCTCCCAATGAGGAGCTCTGATCCTCAGATCGGTCCTCACAGCCGGACCGGGGGATTGAACCTGCAACCTTTTGGCTGTACAGGAAGATGCTCCAAACACCCGAGCCAGTGGCCGGGGAAAAACCCGTCGTTTTTAGTCCTTGGAAATGGAAGGCTTCTCAGAAAGAAAAGAAGCAATCAAGTGCGCATGCCCAGCAAGAGTCCCGGAGAAGGAGCTGGTGTTGAGAAGCAATAGAACTCAAGGAACATTGGTCTTGGAGTCAGGAGTCTAGGCTTCAACTTGAGTTCTGTCATTTATTAGCGGGGAGGCTTGGGCACCGCACTTGAAGGTGCGTTTCACCTTCTTGTCTGTGGGGCCATCTGTCGGTTCATGGGAGGTCTCAAGAGTAAAACACGTGAAATGCTGTGTAAACTTGCCCCTGCTGTGCAGGGTGAAGGAGGGTTGTCCTGTCTGAGTGTGTCACATGGAGTGGCGTGTGCCTGAGAGCAGGTGGCCATGTACTCTCCATGCCTGGAGCCACGCCTGGGATCCTCACAGGATTAGGGGATTAAGCATACCCGGCCCAGCCTGGCATCTTCCCTCTTCACGTCCCCACTCCAGGTCTCCCCTCCACACACACAGAGGAGCCCTGTTAGGCCCGCCGCGGTGTTCTCTCTGATCTGGGAGGAGGCCAGGGCCCGAGAGGGCCACAGCTTGTGGGTTTTAACTGCTAAATTGAGCATAAGAGGATCAGGAGACCCCACTCCTCTCCTGAACCCTGAGAAGAAAGGAGTGGAGAAAATGGTGATGTATTAGTGCGGTTTGGGGACCCAAGGATCCAGGAGCTCAGCACCGAAACGCTCCCAGTCCCACCTGGTCTGGCTCCTCTTCGCACCTTCACTGCCCGGCATGCACTTGGCCCTGCTGTGTGCCAGGGATATTAGCTGGTGAATAGATAGTAACGAGTGAGTGGACGATTCCTTGCTCTGCAGTGTCTGGAATGGAATTCTTTTTGTTCATGAGTCAGGGGAAATTTCCTTGAGATGAGTCCAGAGCTGAGGGAGCTGAGGTGTTTTTTCCCCTTTATTGAGATACTAGTGGCCCAGTGCACAAAATTCTTGCACATTAAAAGGGGATTAATTAGAGGAAATACTTTAATATTGCTATTTGCCCTTTCTCTGTAATAGAAGTATCAGAGATGAAAGAAAATTAGTAAAATGTACATGAAAGTCTTCCTCCTGTCAGAGTCTGGGGTGTGCTGCGGGACCCAGAGTCAAGTCCCTGCCCACCCGCAGCGCCTCAAAATTGTGCAAGACCCAGACCCAGCCGACCCCATCCCCATTGGGCGAGATCCAGACCCGGCCGGCCCCACCCCCGTCAAGCCCCACCAGGTGGGGGGCGTGGCCTGAGTTCCCCCAGCCTGGCACCAGGGTGGGGGGTGCGGCCTGAGGTCCCATGTCAAGCCCCATGGGGGTAGAGGGGGGTGCAGCCTCAGGTCCCTGCTGATTGCTCATTAAGGCTCGTTAGGGGAACTTGGCCTCTACTGTGGGTGCCGCCATCTTTGTGGCAGAGTGATGATCAATTTGCATATTCCCTCTTCATTATATAGGATAATTTACATACCGTGCAATTCACTCCCTTTTACAATATACAACTCAGTGGTTTTTAGTATATGCACAGACATGTGCAGCCATCACCACAGTGAACCTTAGAACATCTCCTTACCTTACCAACAACCTGTGCCCTTTAGATGTTACCCGTATCTCCAGATTCCTCATCCTCCCCTCCCCCATCCCTAGGCAACCGGGAATCTCCTGTCTGTGGAACTGAGTTTTGAATGGGGACCCAATGCCTCTTAGTGAAAGCAGTTTGGGTATTTTGGCTTCAAGATGGAGATGGATGATAAGTGTGGTCTTACGCAGGGATGTGGCAAGTGAGGGTGGGGAGGTGAGGGGCTGACAGGACAGGAATTATGCAGAGTTTGAATTTCCATCCGTCAGTCAGCCAACAAAGGCGCCCCGAGCTTCTGCAGGCAGGGTGCTGTACACACAGGTCAGCTCGTGGGCTCTGGGGCCCCGGAGATACATAACCTGAGTGGAATTTGAAGCAACTAATCGTGCTGTTCTGTGTGAACTGGGCGGCGAGTGGAGGCCACAGCTGTGCCCTAGGACTGTGCTGCCACCGGGGCACTCGATGGCTCCCGTGTCTGCTGGCCGTGCCTCTGAGCCCTGCAGGCGCCGCCGAGGCGGTGAGGCCGGCCGGCTGCGAGGACCGCGGTGTGTCTCGGAGGCCTGTGGCCGGCAGGCTGCGAGGACCGTGCTGTGTCTCCGTGGCCCGTGGCCGGCAGGCTGCGAGGACCGACTTGAGGATCGGAGCTCCTCTGACTCGGGACCGTGGCAGGGTCAGAAGTGAGACGGAGCCGCATCTTCCAGGATGGCATCTGCACCCCCTGCAGGGGAGGGAAGCTGAGCAGGGGTGAGGACGTGGGAGTGGGTGCTGATTCGGGCGCCCAGGAGCGCTGCTCTGCTTCCCTCTCTCCAGCACCCTCTGTAGGACCCCATGGGCTCCATCTCCCGTTGGCGGGTCTGTCCCCGCTGCCGTGTAACCTGTCACGCCTGCTCACAGTCCAGCAGGCCAGCGGCTGGAGAGTCTTGTCTCCCTGGAGCCTCGGCTCAGGCTTAGCTACACCTCCGACCTCAGGGGGTGCCGCTTCGTGATTCCGCCCAGCCTGGCAGGCCCGGCTACCTGCCTGGTGTGGCCTCGCTGGAGGGTGGGCTTGCAGGAAATGCATACATGTCGTTGGTATATTTATCTCGGTTCTCCTCCCCCTCCTCTTACCGATACAGCACGTGTGCTTCCGGTTTCAGCTCAGTTTCCAGGGGAGGGGGGACCGCGTGCTCTGCCCCTCAGCCATGTGCCTGCCTGCCGGGCGTGAGAAGCACAGGGAGTGGGAGAGAGGAAACCTAACACAAAGCATCAAACAAATGCCGGGAGAGCCGGTGATGTGCGAGCAGATTGAGCAATCAGTGCCGGGTAAGGTTCAACTAGCAAAATCCCCACCAGCCCCAGGGTTCCTTGAGGCCGGGGACTGGGCCTTACTTTGTGCCAAGTTTTCTGCTAAGCGCCCTAAATACACAATCACATTTAATCCTCACCACCACCCCGCAAGGTGGATTTTAGGGCCGAGAATCCTGAAGTTCAGGGTAATTTGCTCCTGGCTGAACGAACAGCAGCAAGAATGAGATTTGAGCCAGACGCTGTACATTCCCCAGGGCCTGGCACTGCGCCGGTGTTTGCTCACCTGCAGGTGGAGGGGAGGTTCTGCAGGCAGGGGGAGCGAGGTCAGAGGGCAGGGTGGCCGCTGAAGGGGAAGCGTGGAGGCGGGTCATGGCCACGCACCGTGCTGGAGGCAGCCACGGGCCTGGGCGGACTGGTCCTTGGGGAGCAGCTGGCCTCTGGCTGGGGGGGGGGGGGGGGGGGCGGAGTGACACAGAGAAGCAGAGGTGGGCCCTGTGGGCTCCTTCTCACTGGCAAGGTTCCTCCTGGCGTTGGTATCGAGCGTTTCCATGGTGGCTGTGCACTCAGGGTGCCAATTACATGTCAGGCAGGAGACGAGACGGGCGATCTTGGGGCGTGTGAACAGGTGACAATCCTGCCTGCTCGGCCACTCTCTCCCGGGTGTTATCTGTGCGCCCGTTGCTGTGATGGTCACCGGTAATTGCTCCTAGGGCAGCTCTGCCGTTCTCGTTAAGGCGTCTGAACGGCTAGGCCGCTGGGGGGGAGTTTCCTTCCTGACCCCAGTGCTCGCCACGCCCGCTTGCCAGAGCAGAGCCGAGAGCCGGTGGCTGCTGGTGGCTGTGCGCAGGGGGCTTTTCTGAGCCGGAGCCCCAGCCCGTGGTGCCTCGCCAAGGGGCTGCTGGACCTGCTGTGAAGGCAGATACAGCTTCTACACATCTGTGGGGCCTGTGCGCCTGCCTTTAGAGCCCGAGGCACCGTCCGGCTCAGAGCCGGGAGAGCTTCCCTTGGGTGCACCAGCGGAAACCGAAAGTGCCGTCAGGTGGGAGGGGGAGGCCGAGGGAGATGCTTCGAGCTGGCGAAGGAGACACGGGCCGTGGCCTGCCACCCCATCTGCCTCTGCGGGCGCCGTGTGCCACCCCGAGGTAGTCCCGCTCTCATTACCCTGTTTTCAGACCCCGTGTCTGGATTTGCGATTCAGATGGCACAGGGCAGAGCCATCCCCAGCCGTGCGCAGCCAGGACCACTGAGGGGGCGGGAGGCGGGGACCCACAGCCTTCACCCGGGGCCCTGCACGGTGCTTTGGGCAGATGAGGCGACCTTTGTCCACGTTCTGATTGGACGAGATAGAGAATGAAAACCATTGGCTCCGTCGTGGAGGCACAGCTGGGCCGCGGCCTGGAACTGCGGCCTCTCTCCCAGTCTGGGCCAGTTTCTACCAGCACATCCCTGGAGCGCTGCCGTTCCTCCGAAGGCCCCCCACGTCCACACAGCTCCGCGGCTGCTCCCAGCCGGTGCCTCTTGCCCCAGTCTGACCACAGAGTTTCCTCTTGCTGCTTCTGGTTAGCAAGTTCAGGCAGGAAACGAGGGCGCTGAGTAAAAGGACAAACAAAACAAAACAAAACACAGCACAGCACAACACAACACAGCTCCCCACCAGAATCTATGAACAGCCCGCCTGGCTTTCCCCTTTTTTTGGAACCACGGAAGCGGCCTTTGCCTGGGGCCCGGGGTGGGCACGGGTGGGTGGTAACCTTGCGCAATGTGCCCCAGCAATTAGGAAAACACTGAAAGGCGGGACGGTTCGGTGAGTGACACCCTTTTCAGTCTCTCCCAGGGTCTTCCAGCTCGTTGATTAACGTAAGTTTTTATGTTATAAAAGAGTGAACATCGTGTATGTAATAAAATAGCAAGTTAATACACAATTTTTGGATAGCAGGGAGGAGGAAAACAGTCGATCATTTTCTCATGCTAACCCAACTGGCCTGTTCGGCGTTACTCTCTCCCTGTTATTTGTTCTCACTCAGATTTCCTCCCTCCCTCCCTCCCTCCCTCCCTCCCTTCCTTCCTTCTTTTCTTCCTTCCTTCCTTCCCTCCTTCCTTCGTTATTCCTCACCCGAGGATATTTTTCCATTGATTTTTAGAGAGTGGAAGAGAGAGGGAAAGACAGAGAGAAATATTGATGTGAGAGAAACACTTGGTTGCCTCCTGCGTAAGTCCCGACCAGGGCCTGAGCCGGGGAGGAGCCTGCATCCAGGCATGTGCCCTTGACTGGAATCGAACCTGGGACCCTTCGATCCGTAGGCCGACACTATCCACTGAGCCAAACCAGCTAGGGCTCAGATTTTCTTTTTAATTGAAGGACTTCTTTTCTTTTCCATCAACTGGTACCTGCAGACGGTCAGGGAGAGCACAGGCCCGTGGGTGAGCGGTGGCAGGTCTGGAACAAGGAGCAAAGGAGTTTCTGAAACTGCTTGTGGAGGTGCCATCAGATTGGGATGCTTCTCCAGCGTGGGGAGCCCCTCCTCGCAGCCGATGCCACTCCGCCTCGGCCTCCCATTCTCCGTAACCCAGGCCTGTCCTGACCCCCGCACCCTGCTCGGTCCGACGGGCCCTCGTTCCCAGCTGGGTCAGGACGCTCCGACGCTCCTGGCCTTCCCGCTGATTCTCAGGCTGGACGGCGTGGCCGTGGGAAAGCTCTGCACAGGGGGCTGCTCCGGAGCGCAGCTGGCCCTGGCGTGGTGACAGCATGTGCTGTCTCTTTGTCTGTAATGAGCCACATGGTCCGGGCACGGGAACGTTTCAGTTAAAAAACAAACAAAAGACACACACACTCCCGGGAAGAAGATCACGCCCCCTGCCTTGATTACTTCCTCGTCTTCAAGCCGCGTGGTGAGAAAGCCCTACCTGGATCGCACTGAGTCCTGAAGTCCCCCAGGGTACGGACCGAACTCCTTCTCCTTTGTTTCGTCCTCGGCGTAGCTGAGAGGATAGCTGCTCACCAGGCTTTGGAATATTCCTTAGCAGCCTCGGAATTGGTACCTCGGGCTGTTCCTTCCAGATTCTGAGGGAAGCCCTGGCTTCGTCCTGCCCACATGGACTGCCCTGCTTTCCCAGCGGGGACTGTGCAGCCCTGTGGGCTTCCTGGAGGAATCGGCAGCCACACACGTGGAAGACAGCAAGTCTTAGGGATGAGCGATAGGAACTGGCCTGCCCGTTCAGAAAGCTCTCAGGAGTCCTCTCCCTCTCGGCGCTTCTTCGTGCTCGAATGACTGCCCAGAACGTCTGTATCGCCGACATGCCTTGTCCTTAGCCTCAGGGAGAGTGGCGGGTGGTGCTAACTCAGGAGCAGTCATTCTCATAGGGCACAGCACCGGCTGGTCCTTCCGGGCACGGGGCGGGGCCGGGTGCCCGGTGCCGGTGCCTGTCTTTTCAATATTGGGGTGCTTTGGTTTCTCACCCCAGGCCTTTGATTTCTCCTGCTCCTCCTCCCCCTCCTTCCCACTCCCTCTCTCCTCCTAAACCCACACACTCTCCTTAAAGGGCATTCTGTCTGCTCCCCTGGCTGGGATCATTCCTGAATGATGCTAACTCACCTGTATCTCAGACTCATCTCCTCTGAGCCTGAGGCCCATCCGTCCAACGGGCGAAGGGACATTTCCACAGGAATGTGCTTCACAACCCAGCCGGTCCATCCCGATTGAACCCAGCAGCTCCCCCTCCAAGCCAGCCCCTCTCACTCTGTTCCCTGCATTGAAATAGGGACCCGTCCATGTCACGAGGCTTCCCTGCCTAGGAGGGCGTGTCCTTCACGTCTGTCCCATCTCCGGGCCGCCAGCAGCCGGGTGTGGCTCGAGCACCGTCCTGTCCGTCTGACTGCCCCGCAGCCCTGCCCCCGGTTCCGCAGCCCGGCAGCGCTCTTCAGGGCCCCCTGCTTCCCCCCCCCCCCCCTCGTTCACCTACCACGCGCCCAGGACTCCGCCTCCTGCCAAAGCGACCTTTCGGTGCCGAACCTTCCCCGGTCTTCGCAGACTGCTCCTCTGTAGAGAGTGAACTCCACGCTTGTGACACGGACCCAGAGTGCCTCCCTCGGCCCTCCCCCTCCTGGGACCCGGCCTCCTTAGCCTTCCCCCGGACTCAGGCAGTCACTGCCTGTGTGTCCCTGCCCTGGGAGCGTTTGGTGACGCTGCACCCTTCCTTACTGGCGGGTGAGATGGGAGGGCGGTCGCCGTGTTCAGTGTTTGCTTCATTTGGTGCCTGCCAAGCTCTTTGTATGGAACGCAGCAGGAGCTCGGTAAATATGTATTTAGGGAATGAACAAATAATCAAATGAATAAAGGACTGTACGGAAATTGGATTTTCATGAAATTCTATGAGAGATCATTTTGCAAAGCAAGACGCCCTGTTGAAGCTGAATGACTGCACCTTGTCGTGTGCCGTTTCTGCACGTCTGGACTGTCGGTATTGGATCGTTTGTCTGTTGTTGGCTTCCTTCATGCTTTTTTCTTTATGCCGCCCGTGGCTTCCATGAGATTAAAAATGCCCAGCGATCCAAGACGCTAGTCTCCTAGGGGTGGTCTCCATGGAGAGTCGGACTTGGCGTGTTAGGTGGAGAGGGATCATCTGTCCCAAAACAAGGCCCCCGACTGCAGGACCACATTGGGAGCAGCTCTGTGGCTGATGGCCGACCGGGGGGCGGGGAGGTACAGTCTGCACGTGGTGCTCAGCCCTTCCCACCTTTGGGGAACATGTCACTTGGGCATATCCCGTCGCTGAAAGGGACTTGGTTTGCTTTCCACACTTGGAAATCGGGAGTTGTGACATAAGGTCTTGCCCCCGATGTGAAGAAGCGATGGATGGAGGAGGCGCTGGGGCTGGCAGGGCGGCTGAGTCCTCCCCGGAGGGTGGGCTTTCGGGCGCAGACGTGGTCGCTGCTCTGACCTGGCCCAGGACCCGGAGACGCGGGTGTTCGCTGACCTCGGCGCAGCTGTCGGCGCCAAAGCAGCTGTCCTGGGGTTTGGCTCTGTCTCCTCTTCCAGGGGGAGCCAGGCCGCAGGGTCGCCAGCAGGAGGGCCGCCGTGTGCAGTGTAAGGACAGCTGGGAAGCCGGCCACCGTGCCCCTCACGGAGCCCCGGAGCCGGGAGCCGGAGCGGAGGGACAGAGGAGGGGCACTGACCCTGGCCGTGGGGACTGGCAGGAGGCCGAGCCGGCGTCCGGTGGACACGGATGGAAGCCGTTCATCGTGGTCTCCTCATCCAGGAGCACTCAGCCCTTTTGAAAGTGACCTGCAGGCCTGGGCACCGAGTGTAATTACTCCTTGTGTTTGCCCAGCACTTACCACGACGCCTGGCACCCGGGCCTTCCCTGCCCGGGCCTGTGGCATGACGAGCCAGGCCTCCGTCTGATCTGGCAGCCTGTGGGGCAGGGACAATGAGCCTGCCCACGGGCGCGGGCGGAAGTGGAAACCTGAAACGTGCCCGCGTTCACGGCCCTCGGGAAGGACGCTGGGCTGTGTCATTGGAGGGCAGACCCTTTCTGAACCGTACAGACCATGGGACATCTGACGCCCACTGAGGTTTCTGCGCATGTGCTGAGCTTGCCTGGCCTCCGCGCCTGGTGGCTTTCCTTTCGTTCATTTATTGTCCTTTCATTTGCTCAACAGCAGCGTTGTGTTTATTACCCCAGCATCTATTAGGCAGTCCGTGCAGGTCGCACAAATGCACGTAAGTTCTAAAGCGTGACAAGTGACGAGGGGAGCACGGTGTGGCGGCGGCGGCGGCCCCGGGGAGCCTCCATGGGCGCAGGGGGTGGCCCTCTGTCCTGGGGGAGCAGAGCCGTTTCCGCTCAACAGGCCGCCTCGTCCACTTGTTTCCCAGAACAGGCGGCTGCGGCGGGCAGCGCTGGCGGGGGAGGCCCGCCCTGGCCTGGCGCCTCCGGCATTTGCTTCTCTCCTTTCTGTCAGATGAAGGGCCATTGAACTTCCTTTGGTTTGTGAAGTGACCCACGTCCCGCGTGGTTCAGGGTTCGGGCTCTGGAAGAGGGGCCGCACCGCATGCAAGTGAAAGAGACGAGACAGACAATAATTTGGAAATATTGGGGGACCAGGCGGGAGCCCAGCTCAAGAGGAAGGACTCTGCCTGGGTTCCAGCCTCGCCATCCTTTTATTCAATTTGGGACACACCTACAGCCCCTAGGCAGGCAATGTCCAGTAACAGGCAGACCATCTTATCAGTAAGGACTTACATGACTGTCTGGTGGGGAAGTTGCTTCAGTGTACAGCCCTGACCTTTGCCAGAGCTCAAGGGTCACCAGCCTTCCGGCCTCCTTGTCCACACCTCTCTGCTGGTGAAGACAATGGGCAGCTTCCCACATGGTTTTTCCAGTGGAAACAAAAGTTTTGTGTTTCACTAGCACTGTTCATGCTAAGGATTCAAAATTGAGGCTCTTTTGGTTTATTATCTGTACTTCTGAGCTCATTTCTCATGGCCACTGAGCACCTAGGGCCTTGGAGCTCCCGCCCCCGGTTGCCTGCAAGGCTAAGGCCCTGTGGGTGACGGTGCTGCTGGGAAAGAATGGACTTTCACTGTCGTAATGAGCTCAGCTGGGCGCTGGGAGGGGGAGCAGGAAGCAGCTGGCACCATGCAGGTAACTCAAAACACACTGGTTAAGTGGGTAGGTACCCGAGAATGAGCGAATGGTCGTTCAAAACAAATGCTGCATATTTAATATATATTTAATATATAGAGATATTACACGTGTGTGTGCGTGTGCATGTGTGCACTGTGTACATGTGTGTCGTGTGTGTGCACGTGTGTGCGTGTGTGTGTGTTTAACCCTAGGGCAGCTGAGGTGCTCTTTGGCTATGGGATGGTGATGCAACTATTATTAGCAAGAAATTTCACTTTGCCTCCTGAGTATGATATTTGTCCTGATGTCAGCAGTTGGCTTAGATCCATCTGCCTCGGGGAGACCAAGACTCGGTCGGCACGGTGCCAGGCGAGGACGAGCTGAGCCCCGCGGGGCTGGGGATGGTATCGAAGCCACGCGTGGCCACGGATGGAGTGTGAGGATGATTCAGGGCCGCTGAGGATCCATAGTGCTCCTGCCTCTTCCGCGGTTGCTTACCTTGAACGATGCGCTGAGAACAGCGCTGCCTCTCCCCGCTGTGTAGACGGCTTCCCGGGGCTGCAGAGACTCATCCCCGGAGCGACTTCCAGCTGCGTCCTGGGTCCTGGCGTGGAATCCCAGCCGCTGCCCTCAGGCCGCGGTGCATCCTCCTCCCCGCCGTGAACCGGAGCTGAGAACATGTGATCATGAGGGTGAGGCAGCGCAGTGCCTGAGGCCCAGAGGCACCCACCTCTGAGACTGCCTTCACCTCCCTTTCCTTTGGGCCCGGGAAAGAGGGGTTCCACACGCTGTCCCTGAGGGCCCACCTCGTGGGTCTGAGGGCGGGCGCGGGGCTGTGGTTGTTCGTCATCGCGTCATTGCTGAGTCGTTTGGGGTTGGCAGCCCAGGAGAGCAGAGCGGCCTGAGGGTGGCTGGGCATCCTGTCCTGTCTCAGGGCGAGGCCTCGGGCACCTCAGCAGCAGGTGGCCAGAAAGCTTGGCCGAGTCGATGTGGCACTTGACGGTGTGTGGACACGGCGTGGCGGAAACCACCAGGCAGGTGCCCCCGGCTGCTGCCTCAGCCCGCCGGCTGCTTCTCCCGGCCCCAGGGCTCCCGGGAGGGTACGTGACCGAAGTATTTGGTTAGGACTGTGTTTAGTTCTTCTCATTGGGAAAAAAGTAAGATGCAGTTTTACCATAAACCAGCATTTTCCTGGGCTACGGGGGAATGAGTCGGGTGGGGTGGGGCTGGGCCTAAGTCAGGGCTGAAGAGGGGGAGCAGGAAGGACTCTGGGAAACAGTGCAGCTTGCAGTGGTCCCGGAGGCCCGGTGCCCCCACTCCCTTCATCTGTCTGCAGGGTTTCTGCCCGCCCCCCCCATGTGTCCACCCCTGCCGGGCGCGCCCGCCCCTCCTGCCCTGGTGCCTCTGCCCGGCCCCAGGGGGCTCATGCCAGGCTTTCTGGGTCCTCCTTCCCTGCAGCACGCCGGCACGTCCAGTTTTAGGGGTTTGGTTTGTGTTCGTGGGAGGGGACCAGGCAGGTGGGGACAACGTTATCAGTTGGGAAACACAGTCATAGAACATCTGTCCTTATTCATGAGCTTGATCTTCAATCGGATGTAAGATAGATGCTTGCCGCTTTCTCTTGGGTTTCTAAAGCGTTCTTACAGGAACTCACCGGGTGTTTCTAGGAATTGGCTGACTCAGTCTCCTCCAGGCTGGCTCCTGACCCGAGCGACTTCCGCCAGAGCTGGCAGGGGATCCCAGTGACCTGCCCTGTGGTGGTTTCATAAACCGTGTGTACGAAGAGGCCCTCGGGCACCCGCGTTGCTGATCTGCGCTGGCCTGCCCCCAGTCCCGCCCGCGCCTAAGGGGGTGGCGCCGGCCTCTTCGGTCACCAAAGCCTCCCCTCGGGCGTCAGGCCAGCTGTCACTGGCTGCCTGGAGTCTCCCTCGGCCGGGCTGCAGCTGCGGGCGCCCTGCCTCTCCCGGCACGCTGCTCTGTCCGTTGGGTTGCCGATGGCCCCTCACCAGCGGGGTGCTGGGCAGCTGGCATAGGCTGCTTTTCAGATGGTCAGAAACTTGTTTATTTCACGGTTTCACGCCTGGCCTTGCGGCCGTTCTTTGCAAACTGCCCCATCTCAGCTCAGCGCCTGCTGACTGTCAGGGCAAACGCTCGTCCCTTTTGTTCCAAGGTCTGGCTGCATTGGGCGTCCAGGTGTGCTTGCTTCCTGGCCGCGGGCTGCCTCCTGCAGGGCGGAGGGGAGAGAGGACTTCAGCAGAACCGCTCAGGCCCTACCCAGCCGCTGGCCCCTGACTCAGGCCTCCCTTCGTCTTCTCACCGAGGTCCTTCCCGCCACCCACCCTTCCCAGCTCCCAGCGAATGCTGCGGCAGCATTGTCAGTGAAAGTCAGCATTCAGGGGCAGAAAACCGGGACTGAAATCTCACCCTTTGGCTCACCAACAAGTCGCTCTTATATGTCACGTGTTCCCTTGAGCCTTTACTTTTGTCATCTTTGCAATGGAGATCAGAATATATACATATGTGTGTGTATAAATGTGTGTGTGTATCTATATACACCTAGTGGCCAGCTTATTATGATCTCTGAATGCATAATAATCTGTCCATTCAGTGTGTGTGTGTGTGTATACATATACATATATATATACATATACGTATACATACATACACACACACACACACACACACACACACACACACACACATATATATATATTAGAGGCCGGGTGCATGAATTTGTGCATGGGGTCTGGCCAGCCTGGCTAGGGGGAGGGGTCATGGGCAGTTGGCCGGCCTGCCTGCTGGTTGAACTCCTGGTCAAGGGGACCATTTGCATATTAGCTTTTTATTATATAGGATATACACTGAGTAGCCAGATTATTATGCGTTCAGAGATCTTAGTAATCTGGCCACTCAGTGTATATTAAAGGCTAAGTGTCTGACCGGTAGCTATGATGCGCACTGGCCACCAGGGGGCAGATGCTCAACGCAGGAGCTGCCGTGACCCGCACTGGCCATTTACAAAGAAGCGGCACCAGGGACCTGGCACCAACAAACCAACACTCGGCTTCCCCCAAGTGGGACACAGGCCCCGCCACCACCCCGGAGCGTCAGCCCACCAAATCGCAGCCAATGTTGCCAAGCGCAAAATGCGGCCCACAGCCCAGCCCAGAAATGGTGGCTGTGGTTGCTGGGTAACGACGTCATGTTGCAATGCCCGGCTTCCTCTCCCTAGCCACTAGCCTCCTTGCAGTTTCTTCAGCCCAGGAGCACGACTTGCTTTATAGCCAGGTGCAAACATTTTACACTGTAACCAAATATTTGTGAAGCATTTTCCCGTGCCTCATCTCATTTGATTCTCACAGAAGTCCTGGAGTAGGTAGATACGAGACTCGAGCCTGTCTATAGATGAGTCAAGTTCCACAGCCAACTGGAATTGGCCTCAGTTTCCTGGTCTGTAAAATGGATTAAGTGTGTCCCACTGCCTTCGCTGAGCTTTGAGGGCCAGTTGAGATACTATATAAAGAAAATGAGGGAAGACGTAAGAAAGAAAAGGAAGGACAAGCAACACAAAAGAAAGACTGAAGGAACCTGTAAACCCATTGTCACTTAAATAGGGAATATAGTCAATAGTGTTGTTGTAATGATGGTATGATGCCAGGTGGGTGCTGGAAATATCAGGGAACACTTTGTAAAGTATATGCTTTTCTAACCACTATTCTGTAACTAATATAAAACCTGAAACTAATACAAAATAATATTGAATGTAAAGAAATGAAAATAGGAGTGAAATTTTTATAAATTTCAAAGTTTAAATAAAGGCTGTAAAGGAAGAAAGGGGGGAGAATAAAAATAGTCTTTTTCATTTTACCACTTCATTATCTTTTCAGTACATGAAAAAGACAGTTGTCTTTATATGGAGCTTTTATAAGTCATTATCTTTTCTAAGTCATTATCTCATTTGATGTTCAGGGCAACTTAAAGACAAGATAATTATTCCCTCCACTATTCAAAGAAAGGAAATCTTGGTGTCTGGCCCCAATGATTCAATCATAAAGTCCTTATTGTAAAGCAGGGTTAGTGAAAATTTCTGTGAAGGGTCATATCTACACTAATAAAAGCCTTGGGGGTGATCAGGCCAGCAGGGGAGGGCAGTTGGGGGCAATCAGGCTGGCAGGGGAGCAGTTAGGTGTCAATCAGGCCGGCAGGGGAGCGGTTAGGAGCCAGCGGTCCTGGATTGTGAGAGGGATGTCCAACTGCCGGTTTAGCAGGATTGGGCCTAAACCGGGCAGTTGGACATCCACTGAGGGATCCCAGATTGGAGAGGGTGCAGACCTGGCTGAGGGACCACCCCCCGCCCCGTGCACAAATTTCGTGCACCGGGCCACTAATATATATATATATATATATATGTAAAAGGCTAAGTTGACTCGTGCATGCACCATACATATAAAGCTCTCTCGCTGGTGCCAATTGCACGTGTGTGTTTCAATCCGTCACTGTCTATCGTGAATTTAGTTGGCACTTCTATTATAGAGAAAGGGCGAGTAGCGATATTAAAATATTTCTTCTAAGTAATTTCCTTTCAATGTGCACGAATCCGTGCACCAGGACACTAGTGTGTATATAAACTGCTTTCTGACCGTGGAAGGAAGTTTGTGGAGCACTTTGTAGCTGGGAAGCACTGTTTAGCTGTGAAGACAGAATGTATTAGCGTGCAGTAGCCTGAATACTCGGAGAAAAGCAGCCGCTGTTTGCACTAGAGGAGGTTTCTCTGATGTTGCCAATGTGCGGTGGAGGCGTGGGCAGAGCCACCATTACCACTGTGGTCCGCTCAGGCTCGGGTCTGTCGTGGCTCCGAGGGAGCCGAGCTGTGGGTCCAGGAGAATCCGTGAGAACCCCTGAATCAGGTCATGAATGCGTCAGAGGGGGACAGCCAGGCTCTGGGGGACACGGGCTCGGGGGCCTGGCGGGGAGATGCCGTTGTTGAGGTGGGGCTGTGGGGTCACGGAGAAGAGGCGTTTAGGGCGGAGGGGACAGCATGCGCCACGCGGGAGGGGCACAGCGGCTCCGTGCCCCTGGGGCTCAGCCCAGGCCCGCAGGGGAAGGGGAAGGGGAAGGGGGAAGCTGGTGGCATGTGGTGAGGCCTGGTGTGTGAGGCAAAGGTCTCTGGACTGTCATTTCTGAGAAAGCCACCAAAGGACTTCACCCAGGAAGAGCGTGTTGGTGCTTCAGAAGATGGTAGGTGGTGAGGCCTGCCCGTGTGCGGCCGGCGGCCTCGCCCCTGCGCACAGCGCTGCCCAACTGAGTTCAGGCTCCTCGTGTTGACGTGGGAGCGCTCACACCCGGAATTCAGCAAGTGATAGAAGGCAGCCCCTCCCCCACGCTGGCGTTAAAAACGTGTCAGCACAGGTGGGGCTGTTGCAGTAGGCTAGGGCTTCCGTAGTCAGCAAGCTGGGCTGTGTGTTAAAAACCCTCAGACCCCACCCACACCCCCTGGGTCAGGATCGAGGGCAAGTGAGGGGCAGGAGCCTGTTCATAAGCACGTTTCCGGGCGATTCCTAGGCAGCCAGTCTGGCCTGGCCTCTGGGTCCGGGCAGGGGCGTGGGGTGGGGGGAGGCTGCTAGAAAGGGCGCCTCAGAGGAGGAGCAGCGGGACTTGGGGACGGGTGGAGCGGGGGCGGGGAGAGTGAGCTCCCACCACTCTTTCCGAGTTTCCTTGTTGGACGGCTGAGCAGATGGCTGGCGGCAGGTAGCGGACTAGCAGGGCAGGCTGTTTGGTGGAAGAGATGAGAGCGGGGGGCGGGGGGGGGAGCAGTTTTCGACGTGAGGAGCCTGGGGAGGCCGGGTGTTGGCCACCCGGGAGGCAGCGGGGTTCGGGGACCTGGTGCTGTTGCAGCAGTCAGAGCTGCGGTGGAGGTTGGGGGTCAGCGAGCCCTGGTCTGGGTGAGACTGTGGGGACGGGGTGCTGAGGAGAGGAGGGCCTGTGGTCGGAGCTCTGGGCAAGCCTTCCAGGGGTCGGAGAACAAGAAGCGCTGAGAAGAGACACAGCGGGAGGCAGTTTGTGCGTCTCTAAGTGTGAGCTTCCTCGGAAGGGGGTCCTTAAGGCCTTCCAGAACCCCAACGCTGAGCAGGAACCACACGTGCGTTTTCTGTACTCGGAGCACGTGAAGCAGGGCGTGTGTGTGGCTTGAATGCTGTCATCCCGGTGTGGAGAGGACGCCACCTGGCATTCCGAGTGGGAGGTGTGTGCCTTGCATTACACACACACATGCACACACACACACGCACTCACGCACACACACACGCACACGCACACATGCATGTTAACCGGGAGACGGGCTGCGTGGCGTCAGTCATCGCTCACAGTGTGGCAGCTGGGAACCTGGGTGAAGGGCTGCTGCTGTGGAGGAAGTGGGGGCGTGTGGCAGCCAAACAGAGGCTCCCCCTGTGCCCTGGGCAGCCCCGACTTGCCTGTGAGAGGAAATCAACGGAAAAGGAACCTACCTCCTCCTCTTGAGCGGTTTGGATACAGGGACCAGGATCAGGATGACTGTCCCAAGTGAGGCCTGGGGTTACCTGTGGACCAAGTGGCCTTTGCGAGCCTGCAGCTCCCAGCACCGTCCATGGCCAGGGAAGCGAGGGGTGTCCTGAGGCAGGAGGGGCCCCGGGGCTGGGGGGAGGGAGGGCCAGACTGGCCGGAGGCCCACTGCCCGGGCCCGACCGATTCCCAGAGCCGCCAGGTTCTGGGCGGCACCTCGGACGCTCTGGCTGCCGGCTGAGTGAGGCTGACCACTGAGCGGCCTGGTCAGCTTGTGCTCACTCGCTCCCAAGGGCCTGAGCGTTCGCTGTGACGCTAGTAGATGGGAATAGAACATGCGGGGAGCTGGAACGCAGCGGTGAGTCCCTTTGGCTGAGGGCAGGTGAAGAGAGTTTGAGCTGAGAAGCTGTCCCTCTCCCTTCCTCTCTGAAGTCAATAAAAGATAAAAAAAGAACAGAGCCTTAGAGAGAATCATCCATTTTCCCATCAAAGCTTGGTTATCTGTATCCGTGAGAGCCAAGGATTGGCATGGAAATGTAAAAGTCACGGACACTTCAGAAAGGAAGAGGCGAACGAAAGAGCTGGAGCTTCCAAACTTCCTGCAAACATTTACAGAAACGTCTCCTCAGAGAGCCACGCTCGCCTGCACGCTCCACGAGGCCCCGCGGGAGGCGCCGCTTCCTCTCTTGGCGTCGGCACGGTGGGGCAGAGGAGGGCGGGTCAGGGGGCAGTGCCGGCCCGGTGGCTTTCCCTACGGTGGCTGCCTTATCCGCAGGGTCGCGGCCGTCTAACTTGCGCTGGCATCCCCAGAGCACGGGCCTGGGGCGGGTCTGTTGGGAATAAGCGAATCCCTGGCCCTTCGGGAATTGGTGCTGATGGGGCTTCGGAGGCCGGGCTGGCCCGATGCGCCCGGAGGCCCAGGGTGCTGCAGCGCCGCGGGTCAGAGACACTGAGCATCTGCAGGCACGCGTTACGGGGCGTGTGGCCTGGGCGTGGCTGAGAGCGCGCACAGGGTGGGTTCGGGAACGGCCGACAGTGTCGGGTAGAAGCAGAGAGCCGGGAGGACGGGGCTGGAGATGTGGGCGTTCGTGTGTCAGGTGCGCTGCACACCCGGCCTGTGCCGGGCGCAGGAGTGACCAGCAGGTCTTGGCTCTCACAGAACCTGAGGGCTGAGTTTGGCTCGCTGGGCCCCGGAGCTAAGCCCGGCCGGGGTGATGGCGGGTGGGTGGAAGCACGGGAGGTCTGACCGCGGAGCGGGTGGCCCTCAGGGTGGCCCTCAGGGTGGCCGCCCGAGAAGTGCTGCTTTTCCAGGGTTGTGGCAGTCAGGTTGTGAGAACTTGCTCAACGCCAGGCACCTCCCTGAGCATGGAGTGGGTTTGACTTATTTCCTTTGTCAGCCCAGCGAAGGCGGTTCCTTTATCCCCGGGTGTGCAGGCGGGGTAGGGAGGAGGGGGAGTGAAGGTTTGCGGGGCCTGGGGCCTCAGGCACAGAAGGAGCAGAACAGCGAGGGCAGGGAGGAAGGGGGCGCCAGGCCGGGAGAGCGTGTTCAGACGGGGAGGCTGAGCGGCGGGGAGCTCTGGGGTGGGCGTGAGAGGCGTGGGGTCCGAGAAGGGCGCAGGAGCTCAGGGAAGGCCTGATGGCTGTCAGTGGGGAAGAGACGATCAAATCTGCGTTTCAGGAAGGTCATGACTGCGTCAGCGTCGAGACGGGAGTGGGGCCAGAGCCTCTGACGGCCGTCCCTGCGAGGCGTGCGGGAGCAGGAGCTCGGACAGTGGTGTGGGGTGAGTGGGAGGTGGCGCCGAGGAGAGTAAGGAAGTAGAATTCGAATCTGCAGGACTTGGCGAGACACTGGCGTGGGGCACAGTTCCATCTGGGCTTCCTCTCGGACACGCGAGGGAGCCCCGCCCCGTGCAGTGCGCGGTGATCGGCGTGGGGCCACTGCGTTTGCGGGGCCTCTTACTCCCCAGCCTTCTGTGACGTCTACTTGTTCGGGCCTCAGAACAGGTCCGGGAGGTGACTTACACGCTAGCGAGCATGTCACACTCGCGGCGGCAGGCCACATGCCCCTGCCAGCCGTGCGTTTGACGTGTTCGCGAAGCGGAGGCAGGGGCAGGGAGAGGTCACGGCCAGAGCTGGAGCTCAGTCCGGGGCTCGGCCTGGGAACCTCGCTGCTGCCCGGAACGCTCTCGCGGACAGCGGTGTTCCGCCCGTCTAACGTGGAAGCGGATGCTGCATGTCGTTCCTGGTACGTGATATGTAACTAGGAACTGAATGTAATGAATTACACTTAAGTGGCCACGTCTGACTAGAGCCGCCTCCACTCGCGGCTCGGCTCGGCGATTTGGGAACCGCCAGCGCGCCCACCACCGCCGGAGCCTCGGGATGGCCCAGGGCCCGCGTCGCAGTGCGGCGGGCTAGAGTCTCCTGTGGTCCCGGCGCATCTGAGGCTCCGGCAGGAGCTACAAGCCCTCTCCCGTGAACGGGCAGTGAAACCTCGCGTGACAGACTGATTCGGGCGACGGGGTGTCCGTTAGAGCCGAAGGTTTGTTATGTAATAAAGTAGGTTTTCCAAATGCGTGTGTTAGAAAACGGACAAATTAGTTAGTTTACCTGTTTCTACTTATGTAGACACGTGTGTGTGATTAAAATTAAGTATGTAGGAAAATTTAATTTCACACAAAAGTCTTCTGTATGTATTCCTGTAATTTTAAATTTATACTGAATAGGTCTAGTGAATGCGTGCACTCACCAGTCACCGCAAATTAACAAATGCACAGGCTGGGCGGGGCTTAGTGCGCGTGGGAACCTGGCCAGGCAAGCGATAACGCTGCTGCAGAAAGTCACACCACCGCCTAGGTTGCGGTGTGATCACGTGCTAACCATTCCCAGAACATTGCTTATGGGCGGTGGCTCTAGGATTTCAATATGTAGACTGTACTTGTGGATATGTAATATTTATTAGGTCGGTGAAGTTACTGCGATGTTTTTCCCCGTGTATGGCCTATTTGATAAAATTTCTTAAAAATGACATGACCTGCCCTGCTGGTGTGAACTCGGCCCACGCATAAAGGGTCTCGATTTGATTCTGGTCAAGGACACGTACCTCAGTTGCAGGTTCAATCCCTGGCCCTGGTTCGGGATACGAGTGGGAGGCAGCCAATCGATGTGTTTCTTTCACATTGATGTTTCTCTCTCTCTCTCTCCCTCCTTCCCTCCCTCTGTCTCCCTCCTTTCTTTCACTCTCTTTAAAAAAAAAATCATTGGAAAAAATATCCTTAGGTGAGAATATAAAAATAAAATAAATAACAGAGGATTAATAATTTAAAAATAACCTGTTAATTTAATTATAAGCAAACCTTGGTTAAAAGCATTTTAAAATCAACAGGGTGTTAATTTTCACATATGACATACGGGCCAGTAATTCTGTCCGTTATATCCGAAGTCCATTAAATCGAGTGGAAATTGAGGGCTTACTGTGTAAACATGATTCGGTTTCCTTCTAACTGAAGTCCCTGGGCATAACGCTGGAGAGGAAGGATCCCCATAGAAGACCGGCTCCTGCGAGCGGAGAGGGTGGTGCCGTGGACGGCAAGAAGAGTGAGGCTAAAGCAGGGGGGACGGTCAGGGTCAGACCTGCCCGGGGTCCAGTAGGAGCAGGTGCACCAGTGGCCGCTGGCTTGGCGCTAGCAGGGTCCCGGCTGGTAAAAGCAAGGAGCGGTGGGTGCGGCCAGGTGCAGCGGGCTGATGAAGGACTCGGCGGCGAGGAGCAGAGGCAGTGAGTGTGGTGGCCAGGGGGTCTTCGTCCTGGGTGCCACCAGGATCACTGAGAGGCCTTTGAGGAATGCACGTTTCTGGGCAGGTTCAGAGCTGGGGAGGGGCCAAGGATGGCATAGTCCCTGATGCAGTCTTGATGGACGTTTGGCAGGAGGATATCCTTCCAATAAAATGCCCTGAGGGGTTGAGAAATAAAGGATTTGAGGGAGAGAGCTTTCCTTTATAAAAAAATAAGCTTTCATTGATTTTTAGAGAGAGAAACAGCCATTGGCTGCTTCCCGGTAAGCACCTGGCCAGGGACGGAACCTCCAACCTGGGCCTGGGCCCTCACCAGGAATCAGCTGGCGACCTTCCTGTGCACGGATGACGCTGGCCACGTGCCAGGCTCACTCACTCTTCCACTCTTTCCCCTACCTCCCTACTTCCTTCCATCCTTCCATCCTTCCTTCCGTCTGTCCTCCCTCCCTCCCGCCCGGACAGGGACGTGCTGTTTACAGGTAGAAGAACCGTTCAATGGAGAAATGCTAATGAGTTGAGAGGTATTTCACTGGGATCTGAACCATCGAACCTTTGACCGGCTATGCACCTGGCGGGTTCCCACGGGAGCCGGGAAGCAGGAAGTCCTGCTGCCTTTGTAGACAGAGGGTCAGGCTCACCGAGCGCGCGCTTTTCTGAGCGGCTCTGGAAACAGGTGTGTGTGTAAGGAGCTGCAGTCGTGGGCAGCGCCCCAAATCACGTCTGTTTACTTGCCTTCTATTATTGGGCTTTCCCGAGCTTGCCAGACGGCAAACAGGAACGGTTCTTTGTTCTCTGCTTCTCCGAGCCGCCTTTCTCCGCTGACACCTTCTCTGCCGACCCTGGCGGGACAGGCCCGTCACTCGCAGGGCGTGTGGCTCCGCCTGCCAACCAGCCTCCCTCTGGGGTGACAGGGTGACCAGCGCTACGTTTCCAGCCACATGGTCTCAACCTTTTACTACGGGGTCTCTTCTGTCACTTCCTCCTGAGCATTCAGTGTTAAATCCTCATGTGCCAAACGGGGCACGGAGTGCGTGTGCCTGCCAGGGCCCGGCACTCTGTGGGTGGTTTCTGCCATTTCCAGTCCCCAGGGAACCACCTAAGGCCGGGATACGCCCACACCTGACACGTGGAGACGTTGACTGCTTGGCCCATTGTCACCCTAAGTAAGTGGCAGAGTCAGGACTAGAGCGCGTCTGTCTGACTCCGGATTCTGAACTCGGACACTGCGTGCTCACCACGCAGTCCGCACAGGTTGTTCCGTCCCTCGGGGAGCAGGCTCAGCGGGTGCGTGACCCGCCAAGGTGCCAGCCCGTGAGAACCACGCGGGGGTGGGGGGGGGTGGGATATAGGAAGGGCAGGCGTGCCTGTCTCCATGCTAGTTCTGTGACATCCACTGCCTAAAATACTTCATTTCCTCCTTTTTACCCGTCAAAGGCATGTCCATCAAGGTGACTGAGCCTTTTGAAGCTTCCAGTTAGCGTGAGAGAATTGGTGCCGACATACTAGGTTGCTCTGATTGCGCCGAAAGCAGAGAGGCGTGCCCATGACCTGCACAGCCTCAGTGCGGGTGAGGGTACCGCTCCGTCAGACCCTGGAGTACAAGGTGCAGCCTGCCCGGCCCCAGCTGCTGTGCCGCCTCTCCAGGCCCCTTCGGCATCTGCGGGAGAAAGAGCTCTTTCTGGTGCGAGGCTCTGGCTCGGAGCAGGTGCCGTGTTCTCTCCGGAGCAGCGACGCTACCTCTGGAGGCACCAGGGCCCCTTCCCGAGCCTTGGCAGGGTCCTGGGCGGGGGGAGGGGAGGGGGCCGAGGACCGGGGTTACCCAGCCTGGCCGCCCAGCGTCCTGGCGGCTGGGGCTCTGCCCGTCCTCCCCGGTGGCCAGTTACCGTGACCTTCTAGGCCAAGCGCCAAGCCCCGGCTGCTGGCGAAGACCAAACCCAGGGTCCCGACTCGCTTTCCTTCAGCTCCTTTCCCTCAGGAATGTTCTGGAATTTAAGGAAGCGCGTCCCCGCCTCCGGAGCACAGCGCAGTGTTCCCGAATTTATTGCTACGGTGATTTGAATCTGAAGCCTGAAGCAGGATGGGTTCGGGTCACCGACGTCCTCTCTGCCGTCTGGGGGCGCGGCGGTGCTCGGAAGCCCCTTCCTGGCGGTGCTCAGCCGATGTCCGGCCCCTGGCGCCCGGGCTGAGTGTCCAGGTCCTTGTTGAGCGCGCATTCCAGGCTTTCCCGCAGCCATTGCCGCGCTGCGCCGCCTCCACGCTCTCCTCGGCCTCCTGAGCTGATGGGCCGGACTGGACCTGTCTCGCCGAGGCCCTGGCTGGGGACGGGCCCTGCCCGCTGGCACCGCGTCCTCCCCTGCAGGCCCCGGGGCGGGGCGGGGCGGGGGCGCGGTCATGACCCAGCCAGGGCATGCAGCTCGCTGAGGGAGCGCGAGGAGCCGCCTGTGCCCCCGTCACTGTGCATGTCCTGTGACTCGGGCCTAGTGAACCCACGTCGTGTCCGCGTTCGGTCAGGACCGTCCACCTGCAGGCGTTGATGTGAGGGGGCGAGGGTGGCTGAGCCTGACGTTCTGCTGAGCAACGTGATCGCGTGGGACTGCGTGGAGCGTGGGTGGCAGCCACTCACTGTTGACACGTGAGTTCCAGCCCGGGAGAGAGGCCGCCCTCCTGGCTGTGGAGGAGGGAGGACCCGTGCTCCGGGGAGATCGATCGCCGTCCGGGGTTCACCTGCAGCCCCGCTGCGCGTGCTCGCCTCCCCACGGGCTCCCTGACAGCCCCCAGGGGAGTGTCCGCGCCTGCACCGGCGCCTCTCCGTGCGGCCGCATCGGGCGCCGTGCGCACTGTGCCTCCGGACGGGAGCTCTGCGCGCCCATCTCAGCTCAGGGCCCGGGACGTGGCAGCTGTTTGGGAAGGACCTGCCGTTCTCCGGCTCTGCCTGTCCTGTCCCAGCGTCAGTACGCACACCTTGTGGGACCGTCCCCTGCCCAGGGGGGCGCTCCTTCTCTGCCCTGTGTCTCTGGAGCTGTCAGTGTTTACTTTGAAGAGCTATTGTCTCCTCCCGACACTGATCTGACGTCCCGATTGTCACTCCTGGAGAGCAGGGTCCTTCTCGGATCCGGATCTTCCTTCCAAGGACCCACAGACCGTGCCTCAGGGGTCCTGGCGTCTCCGTGCAGGCAGTGTGTGCAAGGCGCTGCTCACATGTCACACGCGATCTTTCTTGATCCTCACAGTCGCTTTCTGGGTAGAAGCTGTCGTGAGCTGTCTCCATTGTGTAGGTGAGGAAACTGACGCCAAATAATTTGCTCCGGCTCGTACGTAGGGAGGGCGGAGTTGGATCGCACCCCAGGCCGCGTGCTCCAGGCCCGGACTCACCTCTGTGTTGGCGCTGCCCTTGCTGCACGCACGCAGTGGCGTCGGGGAGACGCTAGTGGAAGGCACGCGGGGTGGGGGTGTGACGTTCTTCATTACTTTGAACCAATAGCCGTTGAAGGTGATGTTGTTGCCTGGTCTCTGCCTCTGAGCTCCTTTCCAAGCAGAGGGAGGGCCAGGAGGGGTGCAGGCGCTGGGTCTTGGTTTTCTGCTTCCGGAAGAGCTGGGTGGCTGGTCTCCCTGAGGTTCTGGTTTGGACGGCGACAGTGCCATCTAGTGGCACAATGTGCTAATGTCAGTTCCGAATTCTGTTTCTGAAGCCCTGGGACATGGCCCTTGAGTTCTGGGATCCCCTGTATTAGCTGAACTTCAGGTTCAAGGGCCAGGGAGGGTAGGTGCCCATTGTCGTCGGTGAAGTCAGGTTTGACCCCGGGAGGAGGCCACGCGCTGATCCTGCCGTATGGGTGGGGGAACCCTGCCTCTGGCTCCAGGCACCTCCCCCCTCCTCTCCCCGCCTCCCCCCCCCCCCCCCCCCGCCTCTCCCACCTGCTGGGCAGGCTGACCGCTGTTCCCCCCTGAGGCTCACTCTGGGGCGTGTCTGCTTTGAAGGTGACCCGTGTTTTGGGCTGCCTGCTGTGCACAGCACACCCCGCGCGCTGCAGGAGAGGGTGCTTGCTGCGTGCGCAGCCAGTCCCGGTGCAGGGAGCCGTGGGCCAGCTCCGTGTCTAACTGCGTCACAAGGAGCCGCAAGTCCGTGAGGCCTGGCAAAGGGGAAGCGGTGAGCAGCCACGTCACAGTGAACAAGGGGCAGGAGGTGCTTCGTGGAGAGGAAGTGGGAGAGGTGTTGCATGCTCAGCTCTTGCCAGCCACTGCAGGCTTCGGGGATGGCGCAGTTCTGGTGTCCGTGTTTGGAAATGTGATATAAATTGCTTCTAAGTTCACTTACTTCTTGCTGGGAGAACAGAACCTAAGTGCATGGTAACCACAGCCGTGCCCACAGAAAGCCATGTGCTCAGTGAGGGAGCGAGCGCGGCCCTGGGCAGGCCTCCCCGCAGCCCCGCTCAGGCTCCGTCCCCAAGATCGTCTCAGGACGCAGCGAGCCCAGTGAGCCCAGCGAGCCCAGTGAGCCCAGTGAGCCCAGTGAGCCCAGTGCATTCAGTGAGCCCAGTGAGCCCAGTGTGTCCAGTGAGCTCAGTGCGTCCAGTGAGCCCAGTGCGTCCAGTGAACCCAGTGCATCCAGTGAGCCCAGTGCGTCCAGTGAGCCCAGTGCGTCCAGTGAGCCCAGTGCGTCCAGTGAGCCCAGTGCATTCAGTGAGCCCAGTGCGTCCAGTGAGCCAGTGCGTCCAATGAGCCCAGTGCATCCAGTGAGCCCAGTGAGCTTAGTGCATCCAATGAGCCCAGTGCACCCAGTGAGCCCAGTGCGTCCAGTGAGCCCAGTGCGTCCAGTGAGCCCAGTGAGCTTAGTGTGTCCAATGAGCCCAGTGCGTCCAGTGAGCCCAGTGCGTCCAGTGAGCCCAGTGAGCTTAGTGTGTCCAATGAGCCCAGTGCGTCCAGTGAGCCCAGTGAGCTTAGTGCGTCCAATGAGCCCAGTGCATCCAGTGAGCCCAGTGCGTCCAGTGAGCCCAGTGCATTCAGTGAGCCCAGTGAGCCCAGTGCGTCCAGTGAGCCAGTGCGTCCAGTGAGCCCAGTGCGTCCAGTGAGCCCAGTGCGTCCAATGAGCCCAGTGCGTCCAGTGAGCCCAGTGCGTCCAATGAGCCCAGTGCGTCCAGTGAGCCCAGTGCGTCCAGTGAGCCAGTGCGTCCAGTGAGCCCAGTGCGTCCAGTGAGCCCAGTGCGTCCAGTGAGCCCAGTGAGCTTAGTGCGTCCAATGAGCCCAGTGCATCCAGTGAGCCCAGTGCGTCCAGTGAGCCCAGTGCGTCCAGTGAGCCCAGTGCGTCCAGTGAGCCCAGTGCATTCAGTGAGCCCAGTGAGCCCAGTGCGTCCAGTGAGCCAGTGCGTCCAGTTAGCCCAGTGCGTCCAGTGAGCCCAGTGAGCCCAGTGCTCCCAATGAGCTCAGTGCTCCCATTGTGCCCAGTGAGCCCAGTGTGTCCAGTGCTCCCAGCGAGCCCAGCAAGCTCAGTGATCCCAGTGTGCCCAGTGAGCCCAGCGAGCCCAGTGTGTCCAGTGAGCCCAGTGAGCCCAGTGCGTCCAGTGAGCCCAGTGAGCCCAGTGCATCCAGTGAGCCCAGTGCACCCAGTGAGCCCAGTGAGCCCAGTGCATCCAGTGAGCCCAGTGCTCCCAGTGTGCCCAGTGTGTCCAGTGAGCCCAGTGAGCTTAGTGCGTCCAATGAGCCCAGTGCACCCAGTGAGCCCAGCGAGCCCAGTGTGTCCAGTGAGCCCAGTGAGCCCAGTGCATCCAGTGAGCCCAGTGAGCCCAGTGCATCCAGTGACCCCAGTGAGCCCAGTGAGCCCAGTGCATCCAGTGAGCCCAGTGCGTCCAGTGAGCCCAGTGAGCCCAGTGCATCCAGTGAGCCCAGTGAGCCCAGTGCATCCAGTGAGCCCAGTGCTCCCAGTGCGCCCAGTGTGTCCAGTGAGCCCAGTGAGCTTAGTGCGTCCAATGAGCCCAGTGCACCCAGTGAGCCCAGTGCGTGCAGTGAGCCCAGTGCGTCCAGTGAGCCCAGTGCGTCCAGTGAGCCCAGTGCGCCCAGTGAGCCCAGTGCACCCAGTGAGCCCACTGGGTGTGTCTCCACCAGATTCGTCCTCTCTCATATCCACCGGTGCCAGTGCGCTCTGTGCACACGTACCCTGGGAACTTGTGTTTCTAGAGTTTGGTGACCCCCTTCTTTGTCCAGCTGCAGGCTGGCGGCTCCCCCAGGGGGAGAGAGGAGCTGGTCCCTAATGGTGCGCATCCTGTGTCTTTCCTTAGCAGCCAGCAGAGCAGCCAGCAGAGCAGCCACGAGGATGATGCCAGCCGGTTCCTGAGTCCCCAGGTGCAGGAAGAGAGGTAAGAATGCTGGAGGGAGGTAAGGGCGAGGGGAGGGAGGTAAGGGCACTGGGAGGGAGTTAAGGGCGAGGGGAGGGAGGTAAGGGTGAGGGGAGGGAGGTAAGAGTGCTGGAGGGAGGTAAGGGTGCTGGAGGGAGGTAAGGGTGCTGGAGGGAGGTAAGGGCGAGGGGAGGGAGTTAAGGGCGAGGGGAGGGAGGTAAGGGTGCTGGAGGGAGGTAAGGGTGCTGGAGGGAGGTAAGGGTGCTGGAGGGAGGTAAGGGCACTGGGAGGGAGGTAAGGGTGCTGGAGGGAGGTAAGGGTGCTGGAGGGAGGTAAGGGTGCTGGAGGGAGGTAAGGGCATGGAGAGGGAGAGGATGGAGGAAGAGATGAGAGGGATGGGGTGAAACAGAGTAAGTTTTTTAAGATGCTTCCGCCATGAGCCAGAACTGGGGAAACTGAGGAGTGGGAGATGCCAGGCCTCTGTGCTCAAAGCCTGAGGAAGACAGACACCCCAGGAAGTGAGGGGGCACCTTGAAGGGTGAGCCTGGGGTCGCGGGAAGAAGCCAGCACGTGGCAGCAGATATGTTGGGAAGACTTCGGGGTGGCCTTGGATGTGGGCGCACCTTGAAGGCTGGGCAGTGTGCTGGCATGGAAGGTACCTGTGGATCGTCGGAGTCAGGTTAATGGAGAACAAGGTCGGTGTACAGGGCGCGGTGAGAACTCGGTGAAGAGGTGAGGTGAGACTCGGTAAGTCCCGGGCTGTGAGGACCAGCCAGCGTCGCCACAGCTGGGGCCTGTGAGTCAGGGACAGGGCTCCGGTTCGCCAGGTGAGCTGAGCCGAGAAGGCGAGGAGGTCTCGGCTGGCACACGGCTCTGCGTGGTCCGGCTCTCTTTACCATCCCGACCGAGAAACGGGTGAAAAGAGGAAGTGCTTTTACTTCATTTGTCCAACTCACGGCAGACACGCAGCTGCGAGGGAATGGAGACGGCACGGCCGGTAGAATAAGATTTCGCATTATTTCAGATAGAACTGTGGGTAGAAACGGGGACTTACTTGTTTAAAGTAGATGTGCTGTTATATACTGCCCATTTACGAATTTATATTCGTTTATTAAGCGGCAGATTATTATGGGGAGCCAACACAGTCGCCAGCAGTTTTGATAGGATTTCATGTGAAAAAGAATTTGTGGGGTTTTATTTACCAGCCAAATACAACACCAGTACCAGAGCCTGGGTTTCCTGGTGAGGCCCAGAGGCAGGGGTTAGAAAGACACGTCCCCTGTACCTGCCCCAGTTTGACTGTCTGGTGGATCCACGTGGGAATGGGAATGGATCAATGAGAGCCCAGGAAAAAGGGCTGAGGGTGGGAACGATGCCATTCGAGGATCGGCTGAAGGAGGGTTTGGCCGGGAAACAGGACGGTTCGGGGTGACTTACTCAGCATCCGGAAGCCTCAGAAATGGAACCAGCGGGAGAAGCGGCTGTGAGAGGGGTTTCCGCTCAGGACACCGAGAACTCTGCACCCTGTGGGCAGCCAGGGAGCCCTGTCCCAACGGATTCCGTCCTGGGCCCGAGGTGGGGCCTGTACCCTGGTCTCTTCCAGCGATAGCGGGCGTGAGTTCACCCTAGCTCTCAGCTGTTTTGTGCTCATTATTGACCAAGGTTAACAGTTGAGCTCATCAGTTTAGACAGAGGCGTCCGGCGGCCCGGGCCCCCAAGGAGCTAAGTCCGCCGTTCCTGTGAAGACACTCAGTGATGGTCCCAGGAGGTTCCCCCGGGCTTGAGCGTGGCCTACGCTGCGCTCTCTTTTCAAAACTTTCTGCATCGCAGCAACCATGCCGTCAGAATGCGAAGGGCCCTGGAGGTCCCTGCACCACCGTCCTGTGTGTGTGCCCACAGCTCCTAAAGGGACCCCCTCCCTCCACGGCGGGCTGAGGCCTCCTGGGAGAGGGCTGAGTCGCACACTCTGCAGGGCACTGCGCCCGCAGCACAGGCACCGGCTCGTTAGGGAGCCGCCTGCTGTCCCCTTGCCCCTCGGGGTGGGGTGTAGGCATCCGGGCCAGCTCCTTCTCTGCCCACTCCTCTCCCAGTCGCTGTACAGAGTCTCCCATCCACAACCTCTGCCAGGAAACCCTCCCCCTCCCAGACGGACGCTGTCTGCTGAGCTCACCTGGCAGCCGGGGGAACGGAGGGCTGAGGGCAGAGGGCTGCTCCCCAGGGTCCCGGGGGCCCTCCCTCCAGCTCTGGCTGCTGGTGCACCGTGCCCTTCTCAGCGAAGCCTTTTCCTCCGCGGAGAGAACGCGTCCCCAGAGCACCCTTAATCACCAGCATCCGCTCAGCGCAGCCTGCACCCTGACCCCGGCCGGCCGTCTCTCTAACATGTTCCCACCCAATTCCGGGGGCTCAGACGCTGGTCTGTGATGTCCTGGCCTGAGCGAGTGTGACACCTGAGGGGGGGGGGGGAGATTTCAGCGTGTGTGTGTGTGTGTGTGTGTGTGTGTGTGTGTGTGTCTGGCTCGGGCTCTTTGCTCTGAGCCTATTTGACGGGCACTGTGCCCTGCTGGGTTCAGGCATTTCCCGCCGGCGGCCTTCCTGTTTCATCTCACCTTTGCCACTCCCCTGGGCGGCAGGAGAGCGGTGATACTGTCAGGGAGCGAAGTGGCCAAGTCCACGGTCGGTAACAGGGACCCTCTTCAGCGGCTGCTCCTGACTCTCCAAACCCTGTAGTCACTTAAAGAGGAAGGACAGTTTCACAGGTCAGGCAAAACACAATTATCATTGATTTTTTCTCTTTTAAAAATCAAAACTTTAATCCTTCAGTGTGAGATGAACCTTAGCATTGATTTTTCTTGTTCCTGTGCCAGGGTCAGATGGATAGAATATTTAGAGCCGAAATCGCTGTCCCGCAGAAAGCTAAGAATGCCCGCATTACAGCAGAGGGGGGCCGTCTCCCCGGGGCGTCCGGACCGAAGGCTTCTGGGAACTGATCCTCACCCACACCAGTTTCTGTGCCGAAGGGAAAAGCCTGAGGACTCGTGATGGGGCAGAGGGGCGGGGTGCAGGGAGGTAGGCGCTTCCTGAGCAGGTGTGCATCCGGGAGAAGGGCTGATTTCAGGAAAATAATCAGTTTATGGGATTGTGGGATTTGTCTCGGAGAAAGGAATAATCCCCTGGATTTCCAGTAGAAAGCAACATAGATCTAACTTCCTAAGGTATGTATACGTGTGTAATGGGACATGGGACATTGGTCCTTTTTATCCTTCTAGGTAGAGTCTGGGGCACACGTGAAAAACATCGGTTCCCAGAGTCAGCCCAAACTGGACCAGTTATTAGGGTTTCTCAAGGTGCCAGATTTTCACTTAGTGCATTCGCCCACTGCAGGACCTTGCAGGCCAAGCCAGGACTGCAGGAAGGGGGCTGCTTTCCTGGGATGTTTTTGTAACAACCAGAGGCCCAGTGCACGAAATTAGTTCATGGTAAGGCCCCTGGGCCCATCGGGGCCTTCCTTCGTTCTGCACTGCCCCCTGGTGGTCAGCACGTGTCATAGCAAGCCATCGAACTCCGGTCTCCCCATTGAATTCCTGAGGGGACACTTTGCATCTTAGCCTTTTATGTATGTTTCCACAGAGGAGGGAGCAGCGAGCCAGGAAGCCCTTAGGTGCAGGAGAGTTGAGTCCCGGATGGGCAGGGGGTGCCGAGTGCAAGCAGGGCCTCGTGCATGATACACAATTCCCTCCTGCAGGCGTGCGAGCACACCCTGGGAGCCTGCTGGCGGCCAGGCGGCAGGAGGCAGAGGCTCGCTGCTCGGGGGGCTCTGTGGTGGGCTGGAAAGAGGGAAAGGAAGCCTCGAGTCAGACCAGCTTGGTTTTGTGTACCTGCTTTCTTTCTT
This sequence comes from Cnephaeus nilssonii, assembly GCF_951640355.1. Lineage (NCBI taxonomy): Eukaryota > Metazoa > Chordata > Mammalia > Chiroptera > Vespertilionidae > Cnephaeus > Cnephaeus nilssonii. The sequence continues at coordinate 3,621,111 of NC_137093.1, forward strand.
ACGGTGCATTTTTATTTTTATTTATTTATTTATTTTAATTTAATAAATCTTTATTGTTCAGATTATTACAATTGTTTCTCCTTTTTTTCCCACCATATCTCCCCACCACCCGGTTCCCACCCCCCCTCTGCCCTTACCTCCCCGCCGCTGTCCTTATCCATAGGTGTATGATTTTTGTCCTTACTGTGCATTTTTAAAGGCAACTCACTTAGCCTTCCTCACCCGTTGGTTCCTCGTCTGTAGAAAGCCTTCCGTGTAAAGAATAAGTGAGAGCGCGTGTAAGTGCCTGGCGCCTGCTGGGGGTTTGGGCTCTCCTGGGATTTGCGCTCAGTTCTCAGTTGGTCTCCACTCTGTCCTTGAAGAAGCAGGGACAGAAAGAACGCAGAGAATACTGAGCGCGCACAGTGTCGGGTAGAGAAAGTCAGGAAGGATAGGTCAGGCGCGACGTGTCTCCTCGGGAGCCTTGTGGGAGGTATACCTTCCTATAAGGAAGCAAGCAGAACGCAATGTGATGGCTGACATGTGGCATTAATAAAACTTAGGGATTTGTTCCTAATGTACCTGACCCTGTGCAATGGACCTTGCATACATTTTCCCCCTCTCCTTTCTTTAGAGAGAGAGCATCTATGTGAAAGAGAAACATTGATCGATTGCTCTCGTATGCCCCCTGTCAGGGATCGAACCCACAACCAGGGTGTATGCCCTGACCGGGCAGCAAACCCGCAACCTTTTGGTGGAAGGGCTGACGCTCTAACCACTGAGCCACCGGGCCAGGGGTTGCATGGACTTTTTTTTTTCTTTCTTTTGGTATGCGTCAGTCCTTGTATTTTCTTTAAAAGAATATATTTAAGGTAATCTTTAATGTTAAATGTCCTGGGGACTTATCCGTTCTTAAAAATAACAATTCTTCTTGCTTTCAGCATCTGGAATAGTAGAGTTATTTCTGGTCCCTTTTAAATATAATCCTCTCAACCACCCTATCAAATAGATGCTATTGTCATCTTCAGATTAGAATTTAGGAAACTGAGGCTCAGCAGAGTTAAGAAAGTTGCCCAACTTGTGCGTGTGTGTGTGTGTGTGCGCGCGCTCAGGAACTTTGCATAATATGGGGAATTCCCTGATTCTTGAATATTTAGCAGAGTTTTGTTTTGTTTTTAAATATATTTTTATTGATTTCAGAGAGGGAGAGAGATAGAAACATCAGTGATGAGAGAGAATCATTGATCGGCTGCCTCCTGCACGCCCCCACTGGGGATGGAGCCCACAACTCGGGCATGTGCCCTTGACTGGAATCAAACCTGGGACCCTTCCGTCCACAGGCCGACGCCAGGGCTAGCAGAGTTTTTTAGCAAACCTTTAATAGGAAGAATCTTCCTAGAGGTAAGGCAGAGAGAAGAGATATAATGAAGTGGTTGATATATTTAACCACATCAGGAGAAAACTGTAGTTTCATTAAATTGTTTCTCACATACTCTGCTTATTTGTTAGAATGGTGTATATTACGTTGTTAATGAAAATTAATAAACAACTTAATTACAATAATAAAAAGAAACTTGCCCAAGAGAAGCCCAGGCGCCGTGCCTGGGGCGAGGTGGGGAGGGAGGAGGGGGTGTCCGGAGGCCTGGGGGGGCGCCCAGCGGAGAGCCTCCCCCGGAGCCGGAGCCGCATCGCCAGGCGAGGGAAGCAGCTTGCTGAAGCCTGGCGGCTGGGAGAGCCGGGGCTCAGGAACGAGCACTTGGGTGTTGCTGCCCCTCGCGTCCCAGGAGGGGGTGGCGGGCAAGTGGCCAGAAGCAGGTGCCCATCACGTCACATCCCGCCATGACAGAGCGGCTTCCTTACAGACGAGGGAGCCTGCGAGGCATGGTGCCCGGGTCCTCCCAGAGACTCTTGTGGTCCAATGTGGAAGGTGAGCTTCAGAGGCAAACACAGACCAGACAGATCCGGACGGAAACTGGCCCTGTGTTCCCACGCGCCCCCCATGTGACAGGTGCTCCGTGAGCAGCGCCTTGCAGGCACGGGGGCACAGCTGTGAACATCTGACCACTGCCTCTCCCTTCATGTGCTCACTTCCTAGTGAGAGGAGGTAGAGGGTAACACGGCAGTGAGAAAGCATCAAGTACGAATAAGTGCTGCAGAGAACATGGAAATGAGGACGCCACGGACGTGGGCGTTTTGAGACTGCCGAGAGCTGGCTGGGAAGGGCTGGCCGGACGGGGTGACATTTAAGTTGGGACCAGATGGGCGAATTCCCGAATCCTGTCGGAAGGACAGCGGCGGGGCCAGCGGCGGAGGGTTACTGAGTAGGGGTAACAGACGTGCGTCTGGGCGGGGGAGGTGTTGAGGGTAAGCCTCAGGTTTCTCGTTCGGGCGGCAAAGGAAAGGCAGCATCGTCTCGACGTCCAGTGCCTGGCTGGGTTGTGCTGCTGCTTCTCCTTCTCCTTCTCCTGAGCATTCATTAAAACATCGGATAAAGGGCAGGAATCCGAAGGACAGGAGTGGTGGTGAGTTTAGTTTAGACACGTGGAGTCTACACTACCCAGAGAGCACGAAAGTAGGGAGATAACACTAGTGTGGGGGCTAAAACAAAATTAATACAATTTTCTCCCATCTTTTAACTTCTGGGCCGGGCTAATAACTTAACAGAGACAGATTAAGAGGAAAAAATCAAACTTTAATATATGAGCTATGCATGAAAATTCCAAAGACAGTGAGGCAACCTGGGGGATATATGACATGTTGGGCTCAGGAGAAAGGGGGGAACAGGGTGTTAGATTACAGAAGTGAGAAGGGGTGACTGAGAGGGATGTTGAGGAAGAGCAGAACACAGGAGGCAGGGAAGTCGGAAGTCCTTGGGGGCAGCTCGGACACAGGGGGCAGGGACACGGGCAGGGACGTCCTTGGGGACAGCTCGGACACCGGGGGCAGGGACACGGGCAGGGAAGTCCTTGGGGGCAGCGCGGACACCGGGGGCAGCTCGGACACAGGGGCAGGGAAGTCCTTGGGGGCAGCGCGGACAGGGGGCAGGGACACGGGCAGGGACGTCCTTGGGGGCAGCGCGGACAGGGGGCCCGGGCGTGTGGCTAACAGGCCTGCAGGAGGCCCTCCTGCTGCCACACTTACTTCAGGTTAGGCGAAGGGAACACCCTGAGATTGCCGTTCTGAAGCTGGTATTTTTATTTTAGTCTCTTGGGTAGAAAAGGGCGGGGCGGGCCAAGGGTTCCTCATGGACCTTTTCTTCCTTAATCACCCGCTTACAGTAATCTCTCCGGAGGCACCTCAGTGCGGCTGGACTTGGCTTCTCTACACGAAGCAGTTGGCTGGACCTTTGAAGCTCAGGAGACGGGACTGAAACGACTCACTTGGACATGAGTCTGCAGTTCAGGCGATAGCCTTGGGGTCAGCAAAGTTCAAGCAGAGGTGGAGGAGGAGGGAGGAGGAATTTACTCTAGCCTGAAGCCAAGGAAGCTAGGAGATCAAAATATCAAGGAGATGCTCAGAAAGAAGAGGCAACAAGAAGGTGGGGGTAGGTAAGATGAGAACTAAAAAGGACCTTGTGCAGGGGCGATTCGGTCATGGTGACTAGAGAGCAGATGTAGGAGTTTATGAGGAGGAAGCGGAGACTGGGAAGGAGAGAACTAGAGACACCCCGGGGAGAAGGCTGGGTGGTCGGGGAGAATTCACACAGCGCTTTGTAAGTCTCTGAAGTAGAAATGTGCAGGTCAAAGATGAGAATTTCATAGAGGATGTCCTTCATTTATTCACTCAACAAACTACCGATTATACACCATGTACTCATGGAGCTTTCGGTTTGTTGAGGTGACAGCAGAGTATATGACAGAAAACACGAACTCGGATACGTGCACTGAAGAAAGGGAACATGTTCCGTGAGAGCGTATCAGAGAAATGGAACAGGACGGAAGTGGGTGGGGTGCGGTTGTAATGGTTGAGCTAAGACCCAAGAATGAGTCTGAGGTGAGAAGGAAGCGGTGAGATGCGATGAAATGAGATGAGATGGGCAGGAGCCTGTTGGCCATGACAAGGACTCAGGTCTAAGCTAAGAGCATCAAGAAGCCAGGGGGAGTCTTCAGAGGGGAGGAGGCAGTGCCGCTGGAGAGGGGCAGGGCCCGAGCGGGCCGGCCAGGAGTGTGTGTGTTCTTGACTTCATGCAGGCAAGATTCACAGCACAAGTCCAGGTGGTTCTGAGAGCGTGTGTGTTAAAGCCTGGGACAGAGGAACCAACCGGGGGCTTAGGGTAGAAGCAGCAGGGAGAGCCCAGGCGGGGCTGCTTGGCCCTAGAAACGGCGGGAAAGCAGTGAGCCACGCTGGGCTGCATGGGCTCACTGAGAAGTAAGTCACAGTGACAGAAGCGAGCCACGGTGGAGAGTCAGAGAAAAGGGGCCTTGGAGACAGGCAGGGGGTGTGCTGGGAGGAGCGGCTGCTGCTCCCCTGGTTGCAGGTCTCACCGGGACCCTGGAGCTGCAGAGGAAGAGAGCAGAGATGCAGGCTGCGAGGGGAGGTGGGGGGGGGGGGGCGGGAGACAGGCACGGACATGCTCCGGAGGGAGCCCTGGAGGCGCTGTATCTGTTTCCTAGAGTTCAGAGGTCCCGGGAGGGTCTCAGCAGGATACGCATCAGCCTCCCAGGTGTGTCCTCTCAGGGTCGTGGTTCCCACTGATGGGTCAGTGCGAGGGGAGGGGTCACTGGTCATCTCATCTGGTCCTGACGTCAGCCCTGGCATCGCCTCATCTGGTTTTCCTGCTTTTCTGGGCCTGGAGCTGAAACGCAGCTGAGGCCTAAATGTCATCTCTGGTTTCATCAGAACTCTGTCTCCTGGCCAGCAGGCCTGCGGCTCTGTTCCTGAGATTATTTGATTCGGATCAGAACCTCGTTGTCCTGAGGGCCCGGAGCTTAGGGCGTGGTCCTGCCAGGCTGTGTGGGAGGCTGTTCTGGGCCCCTGTTCCTCCTCCGACGGGTCTGAAACCACGATAGTGATCTGCCGGGGGCGGAAGGCCAGGGAGGGTCCGAGCCGCAGAGCCGGCGATATGAAGGGGCAGGGGCTCTAAACCCCAGGACCGGGGATGTGCTGTGGGAGGGCGGGTCCCGCTGGCTGAGGTCCTTGTTTTCCCAGTGTGCCCATCGCTGGGCGCCGGGACGTCCTGCCCTGGTGGCCTGGGCCTGGCCCAGCGCCTCGTCCTGCCGGGTCCAATGCCCCCACTCCCTCCAGAGACTGGCTCAGGTGTGCTCGCTGAGGAGACTGCGTGTGTGGAGAGGACGGGGGCAGCCCTGCTGGAGGCAGAGACGGCTCGGAGTTCGGAGGCCATTACAGTGGTCCGGGCGCAGGGTGCTGGGAGTGGGGCGGTGGCCATGAAAAAAGAAAAGGAGATGAACGGAAGCTATTCTTAGGGGATAACACACCCATCGATCGGTGATGGCTTGGACCGCGGGTGTGAGACAGGGAAGGGGGGTCATCAGAGTTCGTCCCAAGATTCCAACGTGCTCAGCTGGGTAGCGCCCCCTGTTGGAAGGTGAGGAAGCAAGGTGTCGGGGTGAGGCAAGGGGGGTAGATCTAGATCACAGGGAAAACACTTCCATTGCATGGGCGGCGACAGGTGGCTGCAGGCGAGTCCCTGGGTGGCGTGCGGAGGGGAGGAGGTCTGTTTTCTGTGTGGCAGGGAATAGGTCATCTCCTTGGACCAGGGGAGGCAATGGGAGACGTGTGAGGTTTGGGTGTTTCTAATGTGGGGACTTCTTGTATCGCCTTTTCTCTGCCTAGCGTAAGTCTTCCTGGGACGCCCCCTCACTTCTGATTGAGACGGGGAGGGGAGCTGTGCTGGGCCAGGTGACAGGTGTGGGGGGGGGGGGGCTGTGCTGGGACTGGGAGGCGAGCTGCGGGCCAGCTGACAGGCATGGCGCCCTCTGTGGGTGACCCGCCCAGCACTTGCTCCGTGGTGCACGCTGTGGGTTACTGCTCTGCCTCCCTGCTAGCCCGAGAGCCCCTGGAGGACAGACACGGTGTCTGCTCTGTTGGCACCCAGCGGGCGCGCCTGCAGGTGTGCGGAATCGGGTGAACACATGGGGAGGCATGTTAGCGGCGCGGGCCCCAGGGCAGCCTCCGGAGCTGACGCAGGGCAGCACGCGGCGCTGCTTCACGCAGGTCCCGCCACCGCCCGCCCAGCAGATGGAGAGGTCTCTTCATTTCCGCTGATTCTGCCCAGAACTCGTCCCAAAATAGCACATTTCCAGGGCGCTCCGGCTCCATCCACCTGCCTGGCCCCTGAAATCCCCACGGTCCCCGGACACCAGGTGACCGCCCTGTCAGCTCCCTCCCCACGAGGAAGGCGCCCCGCAGCCAGCCCTTGGGGAGCAGAGCCCGCCAGCCCCCCTTCCTGCACCAGCAGCTGACATCACCCGCAGGTGCAGCTCCGTCCTCCTCTCCGTCTGAGGACAAAGGAAGGAGGAAGCTCACCCAGGGCCCGAGCTGCCAGCTGTGGGCACGGCGGGGGGCTGTTCCTGGCTGCAGCTCGGGCTGAGGGCAGAGGGGATCCGGGGACCACAGAGCCTCGGGCTCCCCGCCTGCCCGGCCCTCCGCCTGCCGGTTTGTGCTGAACGCAGCACGGCGGGCAGCCCGGAGCGGCCCAGGCCGCAGGTCCAGGCGGCTCCGGAGGGGCCCTGCCGTCGAGGCCCAGGGCCATGTGGCGGGCCCTGCGCTGAGCCCAGCATGGTGCGCGGCCTGCGCCCCGAGCCCGCCTCCTGCAGCTCGGCCGTGCGGCAGGCCTGCCTCTGCCGCGTCTCTTCCCTGCGGAGGAGGCTGTTCTTCCTCCGAGCCAAGTAGGTGGGGGGCCCTGCCGATTGGGGCGCGAGGAAGTGGCCCGGGGCTGGTTGGTTACCTGGGACTCCTGACCCAGACAGAAGTGCCTCTGGAGTTGGCTCCCGCGGGGGGATTCTGTAGGCCTGGCCGAGGGCAGGCTCCCGAGAGGGAGTCAGTCGGTGATTGCTGCAAGAGGCGGAAGGGACAGGGCAGGTGTCGGGGCCCTGGTGCTGGGCTGGGCCTTGTGCGTCCCCCCGGAGGTTGCGTGGCTGTCTGGTCCCTCCTGGCTGCGGGGCCTGACCTCCTCTGCCACGTAGCTCACTGCAGTTGGTGAGGAGCTTGGAGGTCCGCAGAGAAAGGTGCTGGAGAGGATGGCGCTCACCGGACGTGGGGCTGGTGTGTGTGTGTGGTATGTGTGTGTGTGGGTGGTGTGTGTGTGGGTGGGTGGGTGGTGTGTGTGTGTGTGTGTGTGTGTGGGTGGTGTGTGTGGGGGGGAGGGGAGATACTTCCCTTCTAGCACAGGGCCTGTCAGTGAGGCATTCGGGCTGGTAGCTCTGTGCCCACTCCTCGGGGCTCACTCTGAACAGGGAGCTCGAGCAGGCGGCGGGGAGGCCTGGGCACCCAGGCGTGGCGAGCTTGGCCTCACGTGGCCTGGCCAGGCAGGGCTGGTGCCGTGCTGTCACCGGGCCTCTGTGCCCAGCGGGGTGGGCGGGCGGGGGTGACGGGGCTGGAGGAGAAAGAGGGTCCAGCCCCTAGGGTCAGCGTTAACTGGCGGGCACTGGGGAGAGAGGGGCAGGTTGTGTTCGTTGTTTGGTGAGAGTGAAACAGCAGAGACAGAAGGAGAGATGGGCAGACGGAGTGAGGAGAGGAAGGAAGAAGGCAGCGAGAGAGGCTAAGGGTTTCAGAGGGAGGGAGGGGCTAGAGGTGGGTGGTGACTGGTCTTGATTCTCCCCACTCCCCCCCCCCTCTCTCTCGTCTAACACACGTGTGTGCATACAGGCAGAGATCCCATGTGTGGTTAGCCCCCAGGGGTGTTCTCCTGGCAGGAGTTTGGGGTGGGACAGAGACAGTCCTTATCGGAGGAGGTGACTTCTCTGGGCCTGACTCCCCAGGCTGAGCCTGCACCCAGCGGGCAGCGGGCAGCACCCAGCGGGCAGCGGGCAGCACACAGCAGACAGCGGGCAGGCGGTGACGCAGCCGGGGCTTCTCTGGCCCCGGGGGGCGCTGGTGGCACACGGTTCTGTCTGCTGTGGTGGTGGGGGACGTGGGAACGCCCAAAGGCCTGGTCTCTGACCACCTCCTGGCTGTGCCGCTTTCACAAAATCCCGGCATCCTCTCCGAACCTGTTTCCTTCCGTAAAAGCGGAGGTGACACTGTTTCCTTTGTGGAGATTGTGGGGATCAAAATGCGATAAAATGGGAAAGGGCCGCACAGGTGTCTGACGCTTTGGTTACTGTTGCCGGGGGGACGTGCGTGGGGGCAACGGCAGGCCGGTGGACGGACGTGAGCTCTCAGCCACGAGGCACCTGTAGGTGCAGACCTCAGTCTGGATTAGCCATGAGTGAGCCCGTGAGAGGCGACGTTGGATGACTCCTTGTTGCCAGGGGCAGCCCGTCGGGTGAAGTCCGGCCCTCACTTCCCAGCTTCCTTCCATCTCAGCACTAACCGTGTTACAGTCGTGTCTGCTTGTTGACCTGGTTGTTGTCCGTGTCGCCTACTAGTCCCTAAACTTCAGAAGAGCAGTCTTTGCTTTGGTCCCTACTGTGCACCCAGCACTTAGTACAGAGCCTGGCACCCGGCAGGTGCTCAGGAAGTGTTAGTGAGTGAGTCCGAGCACAGGAATGGCTGCGGCCTTTGCCGTGGCCCTGGCCCTGTGTGATCACGGGCCTCTGTGGCTGCCCACGCGGAGGGCCGCTCACCAGCCCTTCCGCCTCTGCGAGCCTCCGACAGCGTCCTGGCCCTGGTTGGTCTGAACGGGGCCCCCCGCCCGGGGCCGCCTTTCTCGGACTCACATACTCATTTGCTCAGGGCAGCGACTGTCAGCCCGTGGGCTGAAAACAACGTCAAACCCGCAGGACCTGACTCTTTCCCAGAGGCACCAACCTCTTTTCCCTTAGGTTGTCCGATAAAGCTGTTACAACAGCCAACACAACAGCCATCTGGTGTGAATGAATCCAAATTTACCTATTCTTTTTTTTGTCTGCTTGGCAAAAAATGTATTTTTGGTGTGCCACGGAATCCTAGTAACTAGCTTATGCGTGCCACGAGGTGGGAAAGGTTGGGAATCGCTGGCGGGGGCTAGCTTGGCCTTGGGGAAGACAGCACGTTGGTGTGGGGGTCAGAGAGGAGGGAGGCTTTACGTCAGGCGGGCGAGGCTCTGGCTTGGGGCAGGCCAAGCGGTCCAGCCGCCCATTCTGCAGGGGTCACCGATACGGTGTGACCTGCCCTTCACCCGGGACGCCATCTCCCGCGGAGCAGACGGGAGGCTCTCTGACAGGGTTTGAAGCAGCGTTGACCGGTTTGCCGCCGCCCTACGCCCTGCCCCCCCCCCACGCCCTGCCCCGCCACGCCACGCCCGCAAGTGAGGCAGCAGCTGCAGGGTCCCGCCTCCACCGTCCTCAGGGCACGGCGTCTGCTCCCCCACACTGGGTCCAGGACAGAGCTCACTGGGTCCCTCCGCAGGCATCGGGTTCCCCTCCTTAGCCTGGAACCTGCGCCCAGCGATGAAGGGCTAGAATGTAGCACTTAGGGTAAAGCCATCGGCACAAAGAAGCTGGTCTGTCGAATTACCTGTCTTTTCACTGAGTGTTGGCCAGAACGGAACGAGGAGAGTTTCTGGTCTCCTTCGAAGAGCGAATGCGTGAGTGGATGAGTGACTTGTGCCCCAGGAACCAGTAGGCGGAGGCCGGCTCCGTCAGGAGCTTGGTGCCTCTCCGTGGCTGCTCCACGGGCACCCTGCGCCGTCCATCTGTCCTTGCCCTCGGTGGCACCTCTTTCCTGTCTTCCGGAATTGTCTTGGACCCTGGGGCGTCCTCCTTCCCTGTCGCTCATTAAAGCCGAGCGTGCCCCCGGCCTCGCACCTGCCCCCTTCCAGGCGGTCTGCTCCGAGCGGGCAGCACTCCATGCTTTGCGTTCCCGACGTGAGCGCTCGGTGAAATGGACGTGGACGCGCCCGGCTGCGCCGCTCTCCCGCTGGTGCAGCTGTTCCCCGCGCTCCTCGCTGTGGGGCTGTGGGTGCCTTCAGCCTCGGAGCGTCCTGTGCTTGGTCACGGGGAGACGGGAGGAGTCTCAGGAACAGGAGTCCGAGTTCTGTGTGATTCTGACAAAACAGAACATCCTCGCTCGTGGGACCAGCCTTCTGCCCTCCATCTGTCTGTATGTTTGACTGTCAGCCCAGGAGCTGAGAGGACGGCAGGCCGGCGGCGGCCGGAGGACGGCTTAGAGGCCCCAGCAGAGGACCCGGGTGGGAGGCGCGGTGTGTGTGTGTGAGGGGCGGGGACCCGTGTGGGAGGCGCACCCCACACCATTGTGTGTGTGTGGCGGGGACCCGTGTGGGAGGTGTGCCCCACACCGTTGTGTGTGTGTGTGTGGGGGGGGGCCTGTTGTAGTGCCAGCAAAGCCTCTTAGCCGGCAGTGGGGACAAGAAGCCAGCCCACTGGCCTGATGCTGTTCTGTGGCCGCATCCCTGCCCTTCGCGGGCTTTGTGGGACCGGGCCCATCGTGGCCAGCGCACCGGGACACGCGAAGTGTGGCTGTGTTCACGTGTCTGAAAAGAACGTGCCGTCCGCGGCCAGGGCGCACAGCCTTTTCCCTTCAATTTCAATCTTGCTAGGCGGCCAGATAAAGTCAACGTGAGTGAGTCTTTCATGATTCTTTTTTATTATTATTATTATTATTTTAATCCTCACCCGAGGACATTTTTCCATCGATTTTTAGAGAGTGGAAGAGAGAGGGAAAGATAGAGAGAAACATCCATGTGAGAGAAACACATCGATTGGTTGCCTCCTGCACACGCCCCAACCAGGGCCCGGGCCAGGGAGGAGCCTGCAATCGAGGTACATGCCCTTGACGGGAGTCGAACTCTGGCCCTTCGGTCCGCAGTCTGATGCTCCATCCACTGACCCACACCGGCCAGGGCTCATGATTCTTTTTATTTATTTATTTTTAAATATTTTTGTTTATTTCAGAGAGGAAGGGAGAGCAATAGAGAGATAGAAACATCAATGACAGAATCATTATTGGCTGCCTCCTGCACGCCCCCTACTGGCGGGGGGGGGGGGAATTGATCTAGCCTGCAACCTGGGCATGTGCCCTTGGCAGGGATTGAACCCGGGACCCTTTAGTCCTCAGGCCGACGCTCTATCCACTGAGCCAAACCAGCCAGGGCTCATGATTCTTTTTAAAAGCAGTTTCCATTGGACACAGGTTTGCTAAATGTATGCACTAGCCTGTGGATAGGCCCAAGATATTTCCCTATATTTGATCATGTATTTTCTTATTTTAATTATAACTTTGCCATCTTTAAAAAGGGGGTGCCAAAGGGAAATACCAAATTAATTGAGATGTTATCCTCTCTGCGGTGATGGGGAGCAGGCTGGGACGGCTGTGGGGAGGGAAGTGTGGGATGTTGGAGGGAGTGATACTCACTGGGCGGGACTGAAGCCTTGAGCTTCGGGCTCTGCTGTGCGACCTTGGGCGGGTCACTGCGGGTCAGGTCCACCTCAGATCATTACCTCTGAAATGGGAAGCAATACGGACCCCACAGGACCCCTTGTTTTTCAAATGAGGCAATAAGTCTGAAATGCATTGTAAATGAGGAGCACTGTGCAGATGGGAGTCCTTACTACTATCGTTCCTGCCGCTCAGCCAGACACAGAGGCTGGTGAAGTAACGGGGAGGGGGGCGGGGGGGCACCCCCGGCGTGCTTTGTCAGTCTTAGGAGAACTCTCCTGGCTGCGTGGTCACCCTGAGAGCGCTTCCTGGGGGAGCCAGGTGAGAAGGCCGGGAGCGGGGAAGGAGGGAAGTGGAGGCCGGCCTGGGAGGGAGCACACGTCATTGCTGCTCTTTTATTTACTCCACCGTTGCCTCAGTTCAGCCATTTGCTCCAGGGGCTGGACTGGGCATGGGGTGCGGAGGGCGCGGGAGGGGAAGCGAGGGCACCTTTCTCAGGAGCCTCCCCTTCCGCGGACAGCGGACAGCGAGCCCCGGTGATCTAGGCCGGAGGGATGGGCTTGGGCGGACAGCGAGCCCCGGTGATCTAGGCCGGAGGGATGGGCTTGGGCGCGAGGAAGCCTGTCTGCGTCTCCGCGGTTTGCTCTCTCGGACGGGAGGGGGATAGCGCAGCCTGGGCGCTCCGCTCCGGCGGGAAGGGCGTGCGCACCTGTTGGCTGGTTTGGGAGGGGCGGGCGGGGGCTGCTCTCCGGGTTTTCCTGGTGGCAGCTCCGGCAGGCAGGTGCTCAGAGTAGCGAACCCTCCGTGTTTTAGGCAGAACTGCGAGCAGCTTGCTCCCCTCTTCCCTGAGGGCTGGGTACTCCGCCGCTGGCTGCTGCGCCCACACCGCCTGCCCGGGGCCTGGGTAAATGGGCCGCGAGGAGAGGAGGCGCAGCCTGCGCGCGCGTCCCCGCTGGGCCGGAGCCTGGAGTGATGAATGGGGCCGGATGAAGTCATCCTGCTCCTCCAATCAGCTGCGCGGAGAGCGGGGCGCAGACCCAGCCAGCACCGCAGCATGTATCCTCAGGCAGAGGCCCTGAGCCAGTCTTGGGGAGCCGAGCGGAGTGGGGGTGCCAGCCGCCCGCTCTGGCTCCCCGGTAGGCCTCAGTCAGTGTGAATGTTACTGCAAGGTGAGTGCTTCCTGGCCCTTCCCCCCCTGCTCCTCCCTGTGCCGCGCGGCTTTGGGGCTCAGCGCCGCCCTGCACAGCCGCTCCTGCTCGTCTGAGGTCTGAGTGCCGCCCCTTCTTCTTGGGGTTCTCACACCTGCCCCCCACGGCCCCCGCCTCCCCTCCTGCTGCGCTCAGCACCTGCTCAGCAGCCTCCTCCACAAGCTCCCTCTCCCGACCCGGGGCCCATTGGCTGGGTGAGGGGAGGGCAGGCCTGCATCCCGCGCCCTCGCCCAGCAGGGGGCGCCCTGTTGAGCCCCACACTCTCCTCCTGGGAGGAGGTCCCAGGCGGGGGAGATGCCCCTGACCCCGCCTCCGATGGGCATCTGTGGGAACACCCGCAGACCCCCAACTGTCTGGGGACCCCCGGGCTCAGTCCTCCCCCTGACAGAGGAGTCCCAGGGGGGCAGAGCGTGGGAACCGCCTCTGCTCTCCCCGCCGCCCCGGGGGGTTTGCTCTCTCTGGGGGCGTTTGTGACTCTGCCTTTTCTCCCCGGAGGGGCCGCCGCTCCGTAGGCCAAGCAGAGACCATGGAGCCGGCCGACGTGGCGACAGCAAAGGTAGGATGGAAGTGCTGCCGGCCGCACTGTGCGTAAGTGGCTTCGCCGCACCTCTGCCTCTGGTTCGCCTCTCCCCTCTCCCGCCCCCTCTCCAGAGCGTGGGGGTCGGAGCCAGGGGGAGCGATGGAGCATGAGGACCGGAGGGCACTTCCGGCGCCTGGACGAGTGGGCGGGTGTGGTCCCGGCAGCGTGGTCTGGGCCGAGCTCTGAGCGTTGTCCTCTGGAGCTTCACCTTGTTTTCATTTCCCTTTGCCCCTCCTTTTAGCTGCCCCTCTCCTTTACCTCCCTCCTCGTCCTCTGCCTCCCCCGCACTCTGGTGCTTCCTCAGTCTTTTCACCTTCCCGTCCTCTCTTCCTCTGCCTGTGGGAGGAGGGCTGGGCGGGTCGCTGTGGCTGGCTCTTCCTGCCACAGCAGGTGCTGGCCTTGGGGCTTGGAGGAGTCTGTCTCTGAGTGGTGGATGCCCTGTCCTTCCCTCCCACCGCTCGTCTGATGCCCCAATGGCAGTCCGGCCTGGGCACCTCCTGGGGAGGGGACTAGGGTGCTATGTTGCGTGGACCCCACAGGCGTGCCAGAGGGCGTTCCCGAGATGGATTTCTAATCTTGCCTGAATCCTGCTTGCAATTTGCAATCTGTTTTTCTGTGCATTTTTCCAAACAAGGAGCTTGAGCCGCTGGGAGTGGATGAGGGATCTAAGGAGCCGCGTGCGTGCGTATGTGTGTGTGCGTGCATGTGTGTGCGTGTGTGTGTGTGTGTGTGTGTGTGTGTGTGTGTGTGTAAGCCCCACCCCAGCCCCAGGCCTGGTGCAGAAGAGGCAGGTCGTCCTTCCAGAATGCCTCGGCCCTGGCTTTGGGGCCTTCCTTCTTGGCCAGGTGGCTGGGTCTCCTTTCCCTCAGAGATGGGAGACCGGACGGGGCTCAGACTCCTGAGCAGGTCGGGTATCTAGGCGGCCGAGGGGGCAGCTGTGCTGAGGGCAGGCAGGTGTTACAGTGGTTAGGGCACGTCGCGGGGATCACGGAACTAGGGTCCTGGCTCCTTTCTCCTGCTCCCACATGCTGTGTGACCCCATCCAGGTTACTCAACCCCGCTGGGCTTTCATCTCCTATTCTGCACATTGGTGAAAACCACATGCATCTGTTGTTCTGACGAGCTTAGGTCTGTCACATGTGCCAAGGAGCTGGGAGGAAAAACACAAATGAGAACAGCGTGCTCCCCCCCGCACCCCCCCCCCCCGCCCCGCCGCCCGGGCTCCTCGCTCCCCTGACTCACTCTCCCTCCTGCCTGGGTCCCCGCTCCCCCTCGCTTTCCATCCTTCAGCAAACAGTTGAGTGCCCTCTCTGAATTTGTTTTTCTGTGCATTGGCCAGTGCCAGGCGCTGTGCCCCCTCGGCCTGGCGCCAAGGCAGCCGCGGGGCAGACGCCTGCAACTGTGTTTGCTCCGGGGCTGCGGCTGCAGTGCTGCCCTCTCTGGGTCGAGTGCCCTCTCTCTGCAGGTGCACTTCCCCTCGCACGCCTGCGCCCCGCTGGCACTGATGTTCTGGGTGGTTTGGGACTGGCCAGGGCGGTCCCGGGAGCAGTGGCGAGTGCTCGGGAACAGAGGGGGTTGGGAGTCGTCCGGTGGGCTCGGACACGTGTGCTCTGCCTGCGTCTGCGTGTGGGTGGACACAGAAGCCGCTTTTTTCCTTGGCCTTTGCACCCCTCAGTCCAGACTGCGGGTGACCTAATCAGGGGGGGACTCCCACCTGGGAGCTGGCCATCCCTGCGGCGAGCATGTGCCCTCGGGCCCTGGACCACTGAGGGAATCCGATTGGTCAGATCCGAGCCCAGTGACCCTCAGCCTGGAATGCTTTTCCTCTGACCTTCTCCAGCCCAGCCCTTGGAGGGAGTTCAGTCCAGGTGTCTTCCCTGCCCCCTGACCCGCGGAGGCCCTTGGGTGGACGTCAGGGGAGGGTCCGCGAGCAGTGATGTGCCTCCGCGTTTTTCCGGGCAGCGTGTCCTTATGGGGCTCCCACGCGATCTCCGTGACGTGATCAGGACGCTCCCCTGAAGAAGCTGTTGGCGCCCTGGCCGGGTGGCTCGGTTGGTTGGGTGTCCCGGGCACCAAAACGTTGCCGGGCGTGCAAGAGGCAGCCTATCGATGCTCCAGTCTCACATCGATGTTTCTCTGTCTCTCTCCCTCTCCCTTCCTCTCTCTGCAAAAATCAAGAAAAACATTTTTTAAGGAAGAACCTGTTTGCGTTTTGCAGACCAGGTACAGAGAGAACCTGTGTGTGACGGCCGATGGGCTGGATCTCTGATAATGTGCAAAGGCAGTGGGACTGCTGAGTCAAAAGCCTTTTGGCGACTCGTGGTAAGTCCCTGGCGTGTGACCTGGACACCACTTTTTAACGTCGACATGCATGTCCATGCCCCCGTACCGCAGCCTTCCCCTTTGATTCCTGAGGCGCCGTGCCCAGCGTTCCCCTTCACCCCATGAGCTGAGTCAGTTACCGGGCAGTGAAGCGCCCTTGGCTGGGGTGGCCTGGAGGAGGCACCGCCTTCGGAGGCTGTGCCAGCCCCTGGGCGGGGCTGTGGGCGAGGCTGTGCCCGGGACGGAGTCTGAGCGGTCACTGCATCTCTGAGCTCCGCTTCTTCCTGAGCTGCAGTTCCAGACCCGCCCGTCTGACTGCTGACAGGCCTGTGCTGGGCGCACAGGTGCCGCACTCGTCCTGAGAGTTGCTGTTTCGGCCTCGGGAAAGGCTGATAGCGTTCGTTTACCCGCTCCCGACCAGTACAGGGCGGCAGAGAGGTCCCCGAGGATGGCTCACGGTCCCTGGGCGGGCGCCGGGGGCCGGGGGCCGGTGAGGACACAAGCAGGGGTGTACTGGAAGCCCGGTCATCGGGGGGCACAGCCGCTCGGACGGCGCCCGGACAGCTGCGGGCTTTCCACAGGAAGCGGGGTTCCCTAGGGGAACGAGCGTGGGTGGGCTTGTCGGGTGGACCAAGGGGAGCGGCGCTCTCGTCCTGATTTGGGGTCGGACACATCTGGGTTCAAATGGTGGCACTGCCGCGTCCGGGTGCTGTGAGCCTGCGTGAGTCCGCGCGGCCGCTCCTCGCCTCGGGGTCCTCGTCTGTGAGCGAGGGTGATGCTGTCACCCTGGAGGACTGCTGTGAGGACGAAACTTGCACAGCGCCGAGGCTGGGCAGAGGGATGCTAGTGTGTCCGAATAAGTGCCTGTCACAGAGGAAAAGCAGGGAGGTCCCGGGATACTGGGTGGCATGCTTTTGAAAAAGTACTCCCTGGCTGCAAAGTAGGCAAATAATTGATAATTTTATCATCTTGTGCCATCTTGGACACTTTATTTATTTTTTTACATGTCTTGTCTATCTTTCCCCACTAGGCTATAAGCTTTGTAAGGACAGGGGTTGTGTGTTTTTGCTTTTTAAGCCACAAAACCCATAGCATCTAGCATATTAGTTGGTATGTAATAAATGCTCAGTTAATATTTGGTGAATAAACAAATAGGAGAGGCAAATATACCTGCCAGCCTAAAGATTAGAACTGAAAGGCAGCTAAAGATCGATAGCAGGAAACCACCTGGAGTTATATTTAGGGAGCTGGAATTGACATGACTTTCCGCCCCATCAAATCGGAGGTGGAAGAGTGTAGGAGGGGTTCCGGGTGTCTGACGGGGTGACGTGGTCGCTGGTGGTGCTGATTGTGAGGCGGGCACCGGGGTCGGGGGCAGAGGAGACGTGCAGGGCAGCGGGGGTTCCGCGGTGTAGCTCGGAGGCCCCAAGGCTCCGGGGAAGGTGTCCGGGGACCGTGGGAACCGGGGTCTGAGGTCGGGGGTCTCGGTAATGGTACATATGTGTTTGGGAAGCACAGGCGTATTGAAGGCGTCGTTCAAGCACTCAAGGCTAGGTTCCTCATCTTATAATTGCCCATGGGGGTGGATGTCAGCTGCTGTACTGTGGTGGCCATTTTGCAGGACACAGTCGACCCTTAAACAACGTGGAGTCAGCGAGGCCCACATATCCCCCGCTCCCCCCCACCCTCACAGCTGGCAATCTGCGTATCACTCTTCACTCCCCCAAAGCCTGACTTCTAAAAGCCTAATGTTGACTGGACGGAAGGCTTGCCGACAACATAGACAGCCAGTTAACACGTACGTTGTATGTTACATGTGTTACATACCGTGTCATATACTGTAAGAGAAAAGAAATTGGTATTAAGAAAATCATAAGGAAGAGAAAACACATTTACGGTAGTGTACATATTTATCTTTAAAAATTCACATATAAGTGGATTGTGCAGTTTAAACCCATATTGTCAAGGATCAACTGTGTGTGTGTGTGTGTGTGTGTGTGTGTGTGTGTGTGTTCATGCTGAATCACCATGCTGTGCACTTAAACTAACATAACGTGATGTATGTCATATATAACATTAACGTCACATTAAAAAAAGACTAGGTCGGACCTGCGACCGAGGGACCACCTCATGAGCAGGCGCTGAGCTGCGGGAGCCCAGTTCCGAGGCAGGCTCGCCTCGCAGTGGAGTGGGAGGTCACCGCTGTGGGAGGTCACCGCTGTGGGAGGTCACCGCTGTGGGAGGTCACCGGCTGTGGGAGGTCAGCGGCTGGGGGAGGTCACCGCTGTGGGAGGTCACCGCTGTGGGAGGTCAGCGGCTGGGGGAGGTCAGCGGCTGGGGGAGGTCAGCGGCTGGGGGAGGTCACCGCTGTGGGAGGTCACCGCTGTGGGAGGTCAGCGGCTGGGGGAGGTCAGTGGCTGGGGGAGGTCAGCGGCTGGGGGAGGTCACCGCTGGGGGAGGTCAGCGGCTGGGGGAGGTCAGCGGCTGGGGGAGGTCAGCGGCTGGGGGAGGTCACCGCTGTGGGAGGTCAGCGCTGTGGGAGGTCAGCGGCTGGGGGAGGTCAGCGGCTGGGGGAGGTCACCGCTGTGGGAGGTCACCGCTGTGGGAGGTCAGCGCTGTGGGAGGTCAGCGGCTGGGGGAGGTCACCGAGGTGGGAGGTCACCGCTGTGGGAGGTCACCGGCTGGGGGAGGTCACCGGCTGTGGGAGGTCACCGCTGGGGGAGGTCACCGCTGGGGGAGGTCACCGCTGTGGGAGGTCACCGGCTGGGGGAGGTCACCACTGTGGGAGGTCAGCGGCTGTGGGAGGTCAGCGGCTGTGGGAGGTCACCGCTGGGGGAGGTCACCGGCTGGGGGAGGTCACCGGCTGGGGGAGGTCACCGGCTGTGGGAGGTCAGCGGCTGTGGGAGGTCAGCGGCTGGGGGAGGTCAGCGGCTGGGGGAGGTCACCGGCTGGGGGAGGTCACCGCTGTGGGAGGTCACCACTGGGGGAGGTCACCACTGGGGGAGGTCACCGCTGGGGGAGGTCACCGGCTGGGGGAGGTCACCGCTGGGGGAGGTCAGCGGCTGTGGGAGGTCAGCGGCTGTGGGAGGTCAGCGGTTGTGGGAGGTCACCGCTGTGGGAGGTCAGTGGCTGTGGGAGGTCACCGGCTGGGGGAGGTCACCGGCTGGGGGAGGTCACCGGCTGTGGGAGGTCACCGCTGGGGGAGGTCACCGGCTGGGGGAGGTCACCGGCTCAGAGGCCTGCCTCATAGCGGAGTCTGCACGTGTGTGGATTTTGTAGAGAAATTGGAAAAAGTTGGTGGGCTGAAGCAGAATTGCCAGATATTTATTTTACCTATAAAAGATAGCAAAGCTAAAATATAAAATTATCACCACCATTATTCATATTTAAATAATATTTGAACCTGGGTTTGATTCCAGTCAAGGGCACGTGCCCAGGTTGCGGGCTTGATCCCCAGTTGGAGGCGTGCAGGAGGCACCACATCATTGAGGTTTCTATCTCTCTCCCTCTCCCTCTCTGAAGTCAATAAAAACCTATATATTTTTACAATTCAGTATATTTAGATGTTGAAACATATCAGGGCGCCTTGTTGTTCTGAGCTGTTCGCGGATGCAGGCAGAGGCTTCATCTCGGTGCACACAGCACTTGGCCCCGAATCAGCACAGGAGGCTGGGACCTGGTCCGGAGGCGCACCTGCCGAGTACCTCCAGCCTGAGGTGACCAGACGTCCCGCTTTTGGTGGGATAGTCCTGATTTTTAACAATTTGTCCCGCGTCCCGCGGCATTTTAAAAAAGTCCCGATTTTTGGAAAGAATGCACGACAAGCTAGGGAACGGCGGGAGAACGGGAAGGGAATATACGGTTTTCGGCGGCCATGTGGCTATTTAGCCAGGATATGAGTTTTATATTATTTTTGTTAATTTTATAATGTTAAACTTTAATGATAACAAATAATTGTTGAGAACTGATTATCGAGAACTGCTTATCAAAGTTCGCATTGTTGACCAGTTGTTAGAATTCGACCACCATTGTGTGGACTTAATGAACAATGGCATTTTTGGGGATTGGCAACGACGAAAACATTTTGTAACTGTCTCTCAGACGATACACATCGTACTGCGTGCTAGTAAGCTAGTTAAACAAGTGATGTCATTACAAACCAGCTATTCAGATAATTTAGGTAAGTAATTTATTTATTTACTAGAAGCCCAGTGCATGATTAAATCATGCACGTGTAGGGTCCCCTAGGCCTAACCTGCCATCCAGGCCATATCCACTGTCCCGCAAAGCTGGAGCGGACAGACAGCCAGCTCCCCCGCTTTGGCTTTCGATCGCGGGGGAGCTGGCTGTCTGTCCGCTGGTGCACCAGGCTTTTCGAGGCGCGGCGGAGGCTTTCGGAAGGCCTGGTGCCGGAGCGGACAGACAGCCAGCTCCCCCACTTTTGCTCCCCGCTTTTGATGGTCCGAAGCAGGACATGGGCTCGCTGCCCCAGAGGCCCCTTCTGTGCCGCAGCACAGCCATGGCGCCGGCCCAATCAGCCATCCCGGCCACCCCAAGTCCCGCCCCCTGTGCCTCCCGCTGGCCCAATCGTGGGTGTAGCGGAGTGATGGTAATTTACATATTACCATTTTATTAGGTAGGATTTCATAAATACATAAATTTTCTTGAATTTAGCAGACAGTACTCGTATTATTTATATTTTATAGTGGCGGCAAAAAGTCTAGCGCCGGCCTTGAAAGTGACACTTACGACTTACGTTACGGCAAATTCATGACCTTTTAAACAACGACAGCAATCTACTAAAAAAAATTCACTCAAATGAGAAATATGCCAAAGAATAAAATAATACTATACATAATTTTTTACTTATTATATTTGTAAATTGTACTTATGTTGAAATTTTTAAAAATATATTACAATACTATTTTTGCGTTCTATGAAAATTTTTGTTGCTCCATATAGACCAAATTTTTAATCAAGAACCTCCCCCCCCCGCCCCCGGTCAATGGTGTCCCGCTTTACCAATGTTAAAATCTGGTCACCTTACTCTAGCCGCAGACACCGTGCTGAGCGAGGCGCACTCAGGCCCAGCCAGGCTGTGCTGTCTCCGTGATGTTGAGAGAATACAGTAGGTAGAAGGGCCGGAATACTGTTGAGCCTTTTTTCAGCCTTAAGGCGCTGACGAGAAGAGGCCCTGAGGGTGGGCCGTGAAACGTCAGACTTGGCCCTATGGAGGCAGCCTGCTCCCTCCACGCTCCGTACTATCGGCAGCGAAGGAAGCAGCTGCTGCTGACACCTGTCTTGCAAATAGGACGTTCTTGCCTCCGTAAAGGATGGTAAATAAATATTGGATCCTTTTTCTGGCTAACTCTTTTGTGTTAAGACCAGAGTAATCAAACATAATTATCACAGGCAGACTTAGTGTAGGTTAGCTGAGAATATTCACCGTTCCTCGTTAGTTGATTGAAAAATTGGGGCAATGATCAGGGACCGATGCTCATGTGGAGAGCAGAGCACTCAGACGGCCCGCCTCTCGCAGAACGCCCTGCCTGCACCTGCACGTGTTCACTGCGCCGCCTGCGTCCCACTGTCCTTACCCGACGGCCAGCTTCCGCAGGCCGGGCGGACTTCGCCTTTATTGTTAGATGTCGTGATTTGCTTGGCGTGAACATATCGGGCACTCAGTAAGGATAGGTGGTTGGACAAATAAATAGCTGATTGCTCTAACAGAAATACTACCAAGCAGAATTACAGAAGCATCCCCAGCAAAAAGGGAACCTTGGGAATGTTACTCCGGTGGAGGAGGAGGAGGGGGAGGCAGGGCGCCTGGGGTGGCGGCTGCGTGCTGGCAGCCGAGTGAGGGGTGGGCACGGCGGGGATGATCACCATGCCGGTGCATTGCGCTGGGAAGACTCGCCGCAGCGTCGCCGTGTTGTGCCGTTAACCCCTGCACACGCCCGGGGCTGCTGTCCTCGTCACGTTCCCCAGATGGAGGAGGCTTAGGGAAGGGGGGACGTGCTCAAGGGCACGCAGCTGTCCGTGGGTCTGAATCCAGTCTGACCTCGGCGTCCCCGGCGGAGCCGCAGCACAGGCCCCGGGACCGTGTCCGGCCTCGTCGGCGAGGAGCCCAGCGTTTCCGCCCGTCATGTCCGCAGGCGGTCTCTCTGCCACACGGATGCCTGCGTGTCCTTGGCCAGGAGACGCGCACTGCTAAGCGCGGCCCCGCTCCTCCGCCGCGTGTTCTGTGTGGCTGAGCTGAGACACGGCGCCTTGTGGAGGGGAGTGGGGTGCAGCCGCGGGCTGTGCGGTGCTCCCTGAGAGAGCCGGGTCCCCAGCACCTCCCGCCCCCCGATTTCCTCCGGGGATGAGCAGGGGGAGCAGGAGCGGGGGGCAGTGGAAGCCCACCCTCTTCTGTCTGCGTGTCGTTAGCATCGGGGCCTCGCGTGTCCACGCTCCTCTGGCGGGTTCCCTGAGGGGCTGTCCCGTTCCTGGCCTCCGAGGACCACCCTCTGTGACGGGTGCACTGTGACCCCGACAGCTGGTGGAGGAGACGGGAACAGCCCGCAGCAGGCCGCGCTGGGCAAGGAGCAGCAGTGATTTGGGGGTGAAGGGAAGGGAGGGTGGAGGCAGGGTGTCTCTCCGAGGTGCCCATTGCAAACAGCAGGGCCCGGGAAACCAGGTCTTTTTCATGCCAAGAAGTCTCCATGGAGAAGGGGTGCCAGAGAGAGCGCTCAATGGGCTGGCAGGAGGCGAGGTGAGCGGGGGAGGCAGTGCCTCGGGCCTGGCTGACAGGAGGGGCGGAGCGAGGAGCGAGGGGGGCTTCGTGGCACCAGGCGAGGGCTAGACCTTCCGCGGGGCCTCCCCCCAGCTTCCACTTCATCTCGGCGGGGCGGTCCCCGGCAGGTGGGCCGGCTTCTTCCTGTCACACGTGGGTTCGTGCTGCCTGGCTGGTGCCGTGAGAAGCACGTGGCACCGTGTGGAGACCGCTCCGTCGTCGGGGTGCACAGCCAGCGTCTGTGGGAGCCCGGCCGCCTCCGTTCCGTGTGGGTAAAGTCCCGGGGGTGGGATGAAGCCTCCTGGAGCTTGGCTTTGACCTTCCTCTGCTGTTGTTGCTGAAGAACATTCCGGATTAGCAGATTGTGAAGGAGGGGCAGAGAAGGACGGGGGCGGTCTGTCCTTGTCCCTAACTCCAGCTCCCTAAGTAAGTCCCGGCTCAGGCGGAGGAAGCGTTCTGGAGATGAACAGACCTCAGCCTCTGCTGCTCTGTGCTCTGCCTGCCCTCCCCGCCCTCCCCTCCCTCCCCTCCCCGCCCTCCCTTCCCCCCTCCCAGTCGCAGACCTTGGGGCTGGAGGACAGGGGTGTGCAGGGGTCCCTAAGGTCGAGGGGGGTTGGGGGGCCAGGAGGGCTCCCAGCTGGGAGCTGACACAGACGCACAGACCAGAAGGCAAGGCCAGTGCCTGCAGCTCACATGATCGGCCCAGAGCCAGTGACTAATAGTGGCAGAGGGTGGAGAGATGCCGCGGGGGAGCGGGCAGGGAGGCGGAGGGAGCCCCTGACCAGGAGCGCTGGCCGTGGCCGTGGCCATCTGCCGCCCTCGCGGGCTCTCCTGACTGCGCCGGGGAGTTTGGAAGAGGGTTCTGGCTGGAGGACAAACAGGAGGCTCTCCCTCCCCCACGGCTCCTCTCGCTTCCTGACCTCCAAAATGCTCCTTAAATATAACACTCAGCGCCTGCCGCTCTGCCGGAGCCTGGGCTTGGGCTCCCAGCGTGACTGCAGCGGCTCTGGCCCAGTTTGCAGCTCGGCCGGCCCTGCCTCTCGGCCGGGAGCCGGGGCGCAGGGGAGCAGCCCGGGCCCAGGAACCGGAGACAGAAGCCGGCCTCCGGGAGCAGCCTGATTTCTGTTTCTGCTCCACGTGTGTTCCCTGTGACCCCCAAGGTCACGTGGAGGCGTGGCTTCTGGTGGCGGGAGGAGCACGGTGGGCAGGTGGGAGTGTGAGGGCCGCTCTCCCCGGGTGTACTGCTCTCAGGCTCCCCTCCGCGGGCCTGGATGTCTGCCCAGCACCCAGCGGCTGCCCTGGCTGAAGACCTCTGGCCCTCTATCCCTGCCTCAGGGTGAGGCGAAGGCGTGTCTTTGTTGGATTAGGGAAGGAATCGCCCCGGGTGGGTGACAGGAGACCAGGAGAAGGTCCAAGCAGCTGAAATTGAAAAGGAACTTTTTCTGACTTTTCATTCAAACCCAGTGAAGTTTGGGAGAAACCATTGTCACCAGAAGCTTGGAACCCCGCAGACCAAACTGGTGTTAGTCAGACCATGTGAACACAACAAACGCTGGAGTTTCCATGAGCCTGGGGAGGCCGATTTTGTGAGCTCAGATTTCTGAAAAAGCAGATAATACAAAACTTGGTCATAGTTGGTCTTTCCACACCACCACCCCGCCTCCATGGGGCCGCTCTCAACACCCACAGGAGGGTGAAGCCAGGGTGTCCCAGTTCCTGCGCTTATTTTAAAATGGTTTCTGCTCCGTGCAGCATCGATACGTGATCATCTACAAAACACTAAACATGCGTAAAGCGTGCTGACAGGAGAAACAGCATGGTGGCCATCCTACCTGTGCTACCGACCCCCGGCCCCCACCCTCCAGAGGTGACCACCTTTCTGCACGTTGAGTTTGTCGCCCTTTGATTTTGCATTTTATGGGCCCAAGATGCAGTAGTCTCCCCTTCTCCATGGGGAGGCACCCCAGGGACGCCCCAAACCGTGATCAGTGCTGAACTCTATATATACCATGTTTTTCCTTTGAATGCATATTTCCATTTTACAGCTTCTCTCTGGTACATCCGGGTGACAGCATTGTGCCTCTTGCGTTTGGGGCCGTTATTAAGTCAGATAAGGGTGACCTGAACACAGACTGGGCAGCTGTGGCGGGCATGTGACAACAGGTGGCCGGTGGGTGGGTGGCCCCGCCGTGTGGACCTGCCGGACAAAGCGTGAGTCATGTCCCGGGAGGATGAGAGCGGGCTGTGACGAGATCTCATCACTCAGCATGGCGTGTGTTTAAACGTATGAATTGTTTAGTGCCAGAATTTTCCACTTAATATTCTTCGACCCCAGTTGACCAAGGGTCACTGAAACCACAGAAAGTGAAACTGTGGGTAAGGGGCTGCTGTACTGATGTGGACACAACCACCTGTCTGTCTGATCCACCACTTCAGGTGTGCGTTCTGCACGCGGGTCACGTCGCATGCATTCGTCACTGGTTTGCCATCGGTGGGGGAAACCCGTCAGGTGTTCGGGGATGGGGTTTTCAGACATTCCTGCGTGACACAGTAGTAGTTCTCCTGGGTGGTGGACCCAGTAAACTCTTCCTCCAGCTCCTGCCCAACCTTGGTTTTGTAAGACTGATTTTCCACCGGTAGCCGGGCGTGCGATGGCTTCTCACTGGAATTCAGATGTGCAGTTGCTGAGTGCGAGTGAGGCCAGGCACCTTTTTATATCCTTATTGATCATCTTCTCCCCTGAAAGTGCTTACTAATCATGTGTCTATTTTTCTAATTTTTTTCTTTTTTCTAGATTTTCAGAATTTTAAAATACATTTTGTGACCAGTTCCTCTTTCAGTTACTGTGTGTCCTCCAAAAGGTACACACACTTTAACAGCTGATAGCTCAGTTTTGAAAATGAAATGTATCTTCACAAATGCTGCCTTTCGAATTACTCAGTGTGTGTACACATTGTGGGGACACCTTATATGTTACAAGTATTTTCTCCCAGAAAAGCCTTATCTTCTCTCTCTCTTCACGATCAATTACGATGGTCAGACGGCCTTCCTGTATCAGGCCTCTCCTTCCGCCATTGCTTTTTGTGAGTTGTTGGGTAAACAATCAGGCAGGGAGATCTGGGTGAGGATCACTTTGTGATGACAACCTGTTGGGGGAGGTAGTCTTTCCTCGGTGGTTCGTCATCCGCTGCCAAGGCCAAGACAAGCCGATTCCTCCGAGGTCCTCGGCGCGATGTGCGTTTCTTCGTGTTTATTCTGCGGGTGGTTCGCCAGCATGGGGCTCTCGGCGGTTTCCCACTATTGTCCGTGAGAAGCAAAGCCCAGGGTCCCGACTTCGGCAAACGCCTCTGGGAAGCCCACCCACAAGGCTTTCCCGTGACTTCCTGGGTTTCCGTCCTCACTAAATCTGTGGCCTCCAACTATTTCTTAGGTAATATTTTGATATCTCACCAAGCATTTTAAAAGATTATTTTCCTTTCTAAATGGCTCATCTGACCCAGCATTTCTAGTTGTTTTTAGCAGGAAGGTCCATCAGGATGTCTAACCTGCCATATTGCCAGAAATGGAAGACTTCAGAATTTAACTTATTCCTAAAACGTCTCACTCTTCCTAACATATGAATATCCAGGAGCCCGGCAGAAGCAGGGCTGATGCCCCTGCCTGACCGTTCACCTGCACCCGCCCTGGGCAGCCTGGACTCAGTCAGGACCCAGGCTTAACCTGCCGCGGAGCCTGTAAACCACACAGGCCAGACTGCCTCCATGGGAAAATGCAGGAGGGAAGATACAGCAAATGAGGACGGTTTCTTCATTTCCTTGGTCTCTCTCCTATCACTCCAGGGAAGGACAGTGGTCCTATGCTCTTTAACGCCACATTGGGGCTGTATTGAGTTTTTCTTTCTTTAAAAAAAAATTTTTTTTATTGATTTCAGAGAAGAAGGGAGGAGAGAAAGATAGAAACATCAGTGATGAGAGAGAATCATTGATCAGTTGCCTCCTGCACGCCCCCTACTGGGGATCGAGCCCACAACCCGGGCATGTGCCCTTGACCGGAATCAAACCTGGAACCCTTCAGTCCCTAGACAGATGCTCTATCCACTGAGCCAAACCAGCTAGGGCTGCATTGAGTTTTTCTTTACGGACCACAGAGACGGAGCCAGGTTCTAGGGTTCCATGGAAGCCCTGGATTCAGAATCAAGAGCAAGTGGGATGCCAGGTGGATGAGTGTCTCCCCACCAGCTCGGCTCTTCTTTTTCTTTCCCTTTCGTGTTTCTCACCTCACACCTCACACACACACGCCAGCGCACTCGTCAGGAGTGGAGGAGGCAGCTGGCTTGCCACAGTCTCTGTCCACCTGTTGCCTGGGTTCTTTTGTCTGGGAGCGTGAGCCCTCACCCTCAGCTCGTCCGATAGAGAAGCGTCTTTGTCGGCACACATGTGATGAAGCGCTCCGGTCCCGAGCTTGCAGCCTGCTGGCGTTTGGTGTTGGGCAAATCACGACACCACGCCCTTGCCCTGGCTGGCGTGGCTCAATTGGTTGAGCGTCATCCCTTGCACCGAAGACTAGATTAGATTAGGTTAGCTTCCGGGTCAGGGCACATGCACAGGTTGTGGGTTCCACACATTGATGTTTGTTTCTCTTGCTCTCAAAAGAGAAAAAAAAAATCAATGAAAAATATATATTTTAAAAAGACCCCACACTCTTTAGTTTTCAGCTGCATTACCTGGTGAATAAGGATGGTCACCACTTCGTAATTTGGAGGTGAGGCTTGAATGAGATGATGCATGTAAAATACTGAGCATGATACCTGACATGATACGCTCCCAACAAATTCCTACGAAATAGTTGCAAAGGAGACTTTCCTTTTACGGAAGCAGGTGGGGTAAAAGCTGAGCGTTGAACATCTGCAGGCCTGTGTTTCTAATGTGACGCGCCGGGAGCACTGGTCCAGGGTCTGGGCATTGCCTGTGCCCAGAGCAGTTGGGGGGCAGGATGGGAATGTCCTCACCCACTAGGCGTACCCCACGTGACACTCCTCTGGGGCAGGGGTGGGGGCCTTTTTTCTTCCCAGGACTGTGGATATTTATAACATCATTTGTGGGCCATACAAAACTATCAACTTAAAAATTAGCCTGCTGCCCGGGCAGGTGTGGCTCAGTGGTTGAGCGTCGACCTATGAACCAGGAGGTCCCTGTTCGAGTCCTGGTTCAGGCACATGCCTGGGTTGTGGGCTCGGTCCCCAGTGTGGGGAGGGCAGGAGGCGGCCAATCGATGATTCTCGCCATCATTGATGTTTCTGTCTCTCTCGCCCTCCCCCTTCCTCTCTGAAATCAATACAAGTATATTTTTTAAAAATTTAGCCTGTTATATTTGGTCAAACATGTAACTCACCCTAATGCCTTGGCAGGGGCAGACCAAATGATTTCATGGCCTTATATGGCCCCCATAGGTCGGACAAGCCCCATCCCTGCTCTGGGGGTTGGGTCACATGACCTGGGCGGCCAGGTAAGTGGCTTATCCTATCTAATAAAAGAGTAATATGCAAATTGACCATCACTCCAACACACAAGATGGCTGCCCCCGTGTGGTCAAAGATGGCTGCCCCCAGGTGGACACAAGATGGCCACCACAAGATGGCCAGCAGAGGAGGGCAGTTGGGGGGGGACCAGGTCTACAAGGGAGGGCAGTTGTAGGCGATCAGGCCAGCAGGGGAGGGCAGTTGGGGGGGACCAGGCCTGCAAGGGAGGGCAGTTGGGGGCGATCAAGCCTGCAGGGGAGGGCAGTTAGGGGTGACCAGGCCAGCAGAGGAGGGAAGTTGGGGGCAACCAGGCCTGCAGGGAAGGGCAGTTGTGGGGGACCCAGGCCTACAGGGGAGAGAAGTTGGGGGTGACCATGCCTGCAGGGGAGGGCAGTTAGGGATGACCAGGCCTTCAGGGGAGGGCAGTTAGGGGTGACCAGGCCAGCAGGGGAGGGCAGTTAGGGGCAATCAGGCTGGCAGGGGAGCAGTTAGGCATCATTCAGGCTGGTAGGGGAGTGGTTAGGGGGTGATCAGGAAGGCAGGCAGGCAAGCAGTTGGGAGCCAGCAGTCCTGGATAGTGAGAGGGATCCCAGATTGGAGAGGGTGCAGGCTGGGCTGAGGGACACCCCCCCCCATGCACGAATTTCGTGCACCGGGCCTCTAGTCTAGGTCATAAAGGAGAACTCCATGCACTTCTGGTATCTATTGCATCTTTACTATACCTTGGCTGAAAGTAGGGCCCGGATACAGGCGCAGAGTGTCAAACACATAACCACAGATGTGCTAGAAGTCTTAAAGTATTTCACTGTGTTCTGACACGGGGGCTCTGGATGGAGGAAACGCCACCGCCCAGGGCTGCTTTGGGCTGCACCTCTGAAAGCTCAGGGTACCTTAAAGAGCATTTCTGCTGGACCCTCTGAACACTGGAGAGAGGCTGCAGGGTTTTAATTAGGTTTGAATAAGGTCACTTCAATTAGCGCTTGCTAGAGTGCCCCTGCCGTATGCAAGCAGGGAGATGGAGCGGAGCGAGACCCGCAGTGCTGCCGTCTGAGAGGGGAGGCAGGTGATAACGAGGAGGGGCCGGTGCAGTGAGTGCTACCGGCTGGGATTTGCTCCAGGTTTTCTTAGGAGTATTTCTGTCCGGGGTCCCGTGTAGGTGCCGTGCACACAGCATGTGCCGTCTGTGAGCTGCTTTGGGGCGAGTTGCAGGGTAAAGGCTCGTGTGGTTCAGTTGAAGGTCGCTATTTCATCACTAATCTCCTCTTTGTTCCTCCTCACCCGTCCGCATTACTGCCCCAGCTAGGCAGTCATCTAGGCAGGGAGACAAAAGCAATCCGTGGAGCCGCGGGGCTGGAACCCCGCCCTGGCCCAGCCTGGGGGACCTTCGGGGATCCTTTCCCTTTCCCACGTTGTAGGCTTGAGTTGACTTTGCAGATCCAGTCCCGCCTCACCCCTCACTCCTCACTGATGCTGCCTGGCCTGGGTCTTCTGGAGCCCTGCAGGGGGATGAGCTGTTTAAACCCTCCCCCAGGCTGGGCGGCCACCTTAAAAGGACCCCTGGCCTCAGGTGACTGGTGGGGGGGGGGGGCACTGCTCGGCCTCCAGGAGTTGCTGCCTCACCACACACCTCAGAAGTGGGAAGGTGATCTCTGGTGGGGAGGGGCGGGTGGGCGGAGCGCTGCTTGGAGAGCTGTGAACAGCTCAGCCGCAGTGGCTCTGGCCCCGCCTTGCTGGGAAAGGGTGCAGGTTCTGCTTAAGGTGGTCTGTGCTGCTCGCCTGCCTCTGACCCCCCCACACACACCACCAGCCTTCTGGTGGGCTCAGCCTGGGTTTCCCAGGTTTGCTGAGGGCCTGGGCCGAGGCCCCCTCCTGCCCCCTCCTGCCCTCCGTGATGCCCATGGAAGTGCCCCTCTTCAGAGAGTGCTGCCCCTCTCCTTCCTCCCAGGCCCCGCATTGCCCGCCCACCCTCTCCCGGACAGACGCTGGGTCCGTCCTGGGACAAAGCGTGTGCTGTGTCTTTAAGTGGGCGGAAGTGGCTGGCAGTGCCGCCCGGGCGCTGCATTGATTAGGAGATTACATGGAGCTGCGGGAGCCGGGAGCCGCAGGAGGAAGAGAGGTGCCGCTTCGCCCAGGCTTCTGCTCGCGCCCAGGGCTCGCCTCAGGCTCTGCCCGCGGGGTGAGCTGGCGTGAGGTGAGGGCGCTGGGTGGGCCGGCCAGCCCTGGACAGCAACGCCCCGCGGATCGCAGCCCTGCCAGCCGCCCCATCCTCCTCGGAGGCGGCAGCTCGGAGGACGGCAGCCGCAGCCCCGAATCTCAGCAGCCGCCCTGCCCTTGGCCGCGGAGCCGCTCCGGGAAGCCGAGGAGGGGAAGCGGCCGCAGTTCTCTGGCTGCCGCTCTCTCTGGTCCTTCTTTCTGCGCTCAGCCACGTTACCTGGGATGCTGTTCTTCTGGCACTTCGTCGTCTGTTCAGACATGTCCTGGGACCCCCGGCCCTGCACCAGGGATGCTGAGGCCGGGGCCGGCGGGCTGGCGTGACGGTGCCAATGAAAGGGTTCAAGCTCTCCTGGTGAGTGGAGGGGGGCCCGCCTCTGCGCCTGGGTCCTCCTCTCAGCACCCAGACACCCTCCCCGGCTGCCTCCCTGGCTGGTCTCGGGGGTCAAGATGGGGCACGCACTCCACAAAGTTGGTTCCCCTCGGGCTCAGCCAGCGCCTGCCAGCCTCTCCCCGGGGCCTGTGGAGGTGGGGGCTGTGGAGAGGACCACCCGCAGCTCAGAAGTCTCTGACGTTGAGGGGCACGGCTGGTGCCACTGAGGGGACGGGGAAGATCGCTGGCTTTCAGGAGTCCTGTGTCCCCCGGCTGGAGGCGCGGGCACTCTCCCTCCCTGGAGGGGGCCCCTCACCCTGCTCCCCGGGCACCTCACCGGTGGGCAGTGGGCAGTCTCGGGCCATCAGGGCTTCTCTCTAGCTTGCCTGGTGTCCAGAGGAGAGCGAGCCCCCCCCCCACCCCCACACACCCACTGCCCTGCGGGCTGTGCGGGCACCTCTTCCTGGCTGAACGCTGGGGTGTGAGCCACCTGGGCTTGCTGCGTGGGGAGCTCCCTGCAGGGGTGCGTCCCGCCTTCCTTGAAGCCCAAACAGCCCAAGGTGGGTGGGTGGTCACCTCTCTGAATGGGAGCTTGGCTTTCACAGCCGGGCAGGTACTGAGCCCTTTAATGCATGGGGGCCCAGCCTGGCTCTCGCTGCATCTGGCTCTGCAGGACCGCTCCTCTAGGTCAAACCCTGAGGGCATCGGGGCGCCGCCTCCTCCCAGGCCAGAGCGCCCTTGGTGGGTCTTTCCCAGGGGCTTTGCGGAGGGAACGGAGGAGCTGAGCTCCTGCAAGCTCGGCTCTTGCTCTAAAACACTGGGAGGCCCTGCCCTGGCCGGGCTCAGTGGGCTGACCATCGTCCGTACACCCAAAGGTTGCAGGTTCGATCCCCAATTGGGGCGCATACGGGGGTGATGTTTCTCTCTTCCTTCTTCTCTCTCTAAAATCAGTAAAAGCTTGTCTTCAGGTGAGGATTTAAAAATATTTAAAACACACAAAACAACTGTGAGGTCCTGAGTCGTGGTGAGCACCGGTGACCCCGGCTTGCGGTTTCTAAGATTTGACCTCCGCCCTCTGAGTGCCGCTCCCGTGCGAAACGGCCGGCTCCGAGTTTGAGGAAGAGGCGGAGCACTTCGTGCCATCCCTGCCCTCGCTTTCGCGGGCAGCTTCCCTGCTCCGGGGCTGGAAGCCCTTCTCGGAGTCCGTTGGCCCCGGATTCCGGGCCAGTGAGTGTGCGAGCCGCCCTGCACTCCCCAGCAGAGCAGAGCAGGCCTGTGACTTGGCTGGGCCGCCCAGGAGGGCCCAGGTGCTGCTGGGAGAGAGGCTGGGCCCACATAGGAAAGCAGGCAGCGTCCCTCCACCTCCTGCTCTGGGCACAGCCCGGCCGGCACTGGGTGCTCGAGGGCTGCTCTGGGCACAGCCCGGCCGGCACTGGGTGCTTGCAGGCTGCTCTGGGCACAGCCCGGCCGGCACTGGGTGCTCGAGGGCTGCTCTGGGCACAGCCCGGCCGGCACTGGGTGCTCGAGGGCTGCTCTGGGCACAGCCCGGCCGGCCCTGGGTGCTCGAGGGCTGCTCTGGGCACAGTCGGGCCGGCACTGGGTGCTCGAGGGCTGCTCTGGGCACAGTCGGGCCGGCACTGGGTGCTCGAGGGCTGCTCTGGGCACAGCCCGGCCGGCACTGGGTGCTCGAGGGCTGCGCTCAGGGTGAGACGTCGCTTTGACACAGACGCGTGAGCTCAGCCCAGCTGGCGCCTCCGTTACGCAGACATTTGCTTTAAAAATCTGTCTTGAGTACCTTCGGCATTTCAGCAGGAAAGCAGTGTTAAGCTGGGAACCTCACCCTTTCAGCCAAATAAAACATTACACGACAGGAAGATTCTGTCATTGTGTCACCGTCGCTGCTGGTCCTGAGGTCTGTCTTGTGTGGTGGGTGTTGGGCGTGGACTCCTGTGTCCAGGCAGCCCTGCTATCCCAGCACGAGAGTTGGTAGGGACGAGGTGACCACATATACTGGCCACTTGGTTCTGGACAACAGCACTGTCCGCGTGGGGAAGAGGAGGGAACTCGGTAACTTTCTCATGTCCGATTATTCTAGAAACATTTCTGGAATGCCTGCTCTATGTCAGGGGTATGGAAGATGACAATGCCAACAATCAAATGGTAACGCCGGTAACAGTGGTGATGGCAGCTGACATGTATGGCATGCTTACCGTGTGCGCGCGCCTTACCTGTGAGTCACGTGGTGCCTGCGGCATTAAGATTAAGATCCCGTTTACGGAGCGAGGAGAGCGAGACAGAGGGCAGGGGGCCTGTTCGAGGCAGCGGGCGGGACTGGGCTGAGGATCCGCGGGCACTGCCCCCCTGAGTGCCGTCTCGGATGCTCTCCTGCAGGCACTGTCCTCGTGCGTAGCGACCTACAGGTTGGCCTTCTGCTTTGCTGTCTCCTTGCCTCCTACTTACATGGTTAGGTAACTAGACTTTTTAAAGTGTGTGGAAGTGCATTGTCTCATTCATCCCTACTATCACCCTGTGAAACGGGGTTTCTCATTCGGGAGCTACAGAAACGGAGGTGGGGAGCGGGTTAGAATAAATCGTGCGCCTAATTAGTGAGACAGTCAGGGTGCAGACTCGTGTGACTTGACCATTATTACGGTTTTGTGGCCACCACAGCAAGCGAGGTGTGTCTGTTAGACCCGTCTTCCCAGAGAGCAGGGCCACGGTCTATACACTCGTTACTCGTCCAAACCTTCATTCTGTAGATGTGGACATTACCTTCGCAGCCCTGTGCCTGGGCATTGAGGGGACTGAAGACAGAAAGGACATTGCCTCTGACTTCTCGGGACTCATGGAGAGAATGAGACCCACCTCTCCTCACACTCACACGGAACCTGGAAGCCAAGTCAGTAACTGCTCAGGGACGGAGGCATGCAACGCGCATGCATTGGAGGAATGCCGAGGCGGCGAGAACTCATTTCAGCCGGGCCGCGGAGCGGCTACCGGAGTGCCTGGCTCCGAGGGGGTGCAGGCTGGACACAGCGTGGGGTCAGGGCATTACCGTAGGGGAAGCTTTTGGATGAAGTGGAGCAAGAAGTGTGCCTGTGATTGACAAGTGGTTGGATCGTGAGGTAGAACCCCTCCCCCCATCCAGCCTCCCTGGTTAGGGCGGGGCTTTAGGCTCTCCTAGGCAGGTGCAGGCTGCAAGCGCAGACAGGGAGGGCCGGGCCAGCAGGGCTGTGGGGCCCGTGAAGTTTGGAAGCCAAGTAGCTTTTTAAGATAACAAGTCGCCTCCTGAGCTGCTGCCGGGCGGATGGCTGTGCATGTGTGTGATGTAGCGGTATTCCTAGCCCGGCAGCGTTCAGGACCCCAACACCAGAGGGTCTCCGGGTTTGTGGGGCGGCTCTCCAACACAAGGACTTGGCAGATGGCAGTGACATGCGTATGGGTTCCGGGTCCTCGTCCGTCCACATCTGCGGGGTGTGCAGCGTCCGCAGAGCCTAGCGGCCGGGCAGGCCTGCGGGAAAACCTGTGCGGGAAGAGTGTGAGTCTGTGAAAAAACAATATCTTTCTCACACAAGCAGGGCAGGTCCGCAGGCGAGAGGAAGTTGGAGGGTCTCTGTGTGTGAGGGGGGAGGGGGGAGGGAGGAGGGGAGGGGGGAGGGGGGAGGGAGCAAGCGGCTGCGTCACACTGTTGATTGGCATGTGAGTGCTCCTGGGAAGTCCCGCTCCTCTGCTCTTACGGGCCGACCTGCATCGTGCCCTCCGCGGTGTGTCTTGGAGGTTAGCTCACAGTGAAGGCCGGTTAGTTAGTTCACAGTGTGTTCGTTCACAGTGAAGGCTGGTTAGTTAGTTCACAGTGTGTTCGTTCACAGTGAAGGCCGGTTAGTTAGTTCACAGTGTGTTCGTTCACAGTGAAGGCCGGTTAGTTAGTTCACAGTGTGTTCGTTCACAGTGAAGGCCGGTTGTCCGGTGTCCTTTTTTCCTTCCCGTCTGGCCCGGAGTGGAGCGCTTCTTCAGCTCAGGCTTAGATTCACGCAAGGAGGGTGGCTTAGGGTGCAGCAGGCACAACGTCAGTTAGACTCTGAAAAGCCCGGAATTGCTGTCTCCACGGTGTCAGGATCAGATTTCTCTCCCGGGGCTTGTTCTGTGCGCAGTTTGTCTAGAGGAGGAAGCCGGCGTGGCCTCTGCCACCCCTTTGAGGACCCGGCTTCCCAGCTGTCCACGCGGTGCTGTGTGGGGCCCCCGATTCTGGAGAGCCACCCGAGCCCGAGTCACGTGACCGCTGCTCACCTGCTGTGTGGCCTGCAGGTGACGTCTGTCTGCCTTGGGGGGGTAGCAGGTTTGAAAGTGGGATGAAAGCACAGTTGCTGGAGAGCGTCATCTCTCTCCCCGCTTCCTTTTTTAAAATACATTTTTCATTTTAGAGAGGAAGGGATAGGAGAGAGATAGAAGCATCTGTGACGAGAGAGAATCATCGACCAGCTGCCTCCTACACGCTTCCTGCTGGGGATCGAGCCCACAACCCGGGAATCGCCCTGACCGGGAATCCAATCCTGACCTGGTTCATAGGTTGACGCTCAGCCAGTCAGCCACTCCGGCTGGGCTCCCAGCTTCCTTTTTAGTAATGGCTTAGAAAAAGGCCCCAGTCTTGATGGGGAGGGGTCACTGGTGTTGTGAACTGGGGGTGCAGTGTCTAGGCCGGCAGAAGACACTAAAATAAGCCTTTATTTGAAAATGTTGAGTATTCATTTACAAATGTCCCCCAGCAGGCACCCCCTCTTGCTAGCAGGTGAGATTTACATCACTGTTTGGTGGGAAGAGAATCTGAGAATCGGGGGTTTTCTACCCTCGGGAAACTGGGGGCACTGAGTGCTGGTCCCGAAGTGTTTAACTTCCTTGAGTGACGTAGGCATCTCTGGCGGATGGATCTGGCCGAGGGGTCCTTAAAAGGACGCCCCCCCTCCCCCAGGCTGCTGCTTTGGGAAAAGGACTGCACCTGGCCTGAATAAGCAGCCATAAGCATCACTCGCCTTGTTGTGTGTGTGTGTGTGTGTGTGTGTGTGTGTGTGATCATCATCATTTCTTTAAGAAGAAAGATGGACTCGATTGGAATGGAAGCTTCTGGATGGCAGAGATCGCGTCCAGCAAACCAGACCCGGGCTCTTTGCTGCGGTAGAAACCCCTCCTGGTCACTGAGCACTTCCCAGCCGGCAGCCATGGGGTTGGGCTTCTCCCGACAGAACGCGGAGAAAATGGTCTGACCTCCTGCTAATTGTCCAGAACACGGCGCGTGTTTCCGCGGTGGGCTGTGAAGGCGGAAAGATGTGAGAAGCCAGCTGCTGTGGGTGAACGTGTGCGCTCAGCGCCGAGGCCGTGCTGGCTTCTGTTTGCCGGGAGGTGTTGAATTAGCCGGGACAGGCCAGGTTACGCCGTGATAACCAGTAGCGCCCGTAGCCACCCACACGGGAGAACTGTTGAAACTCAGATTGAAGTCCCCGTCAGGCTGTATTGGCGCGCAGTCAAGTTCATCCGTCTGCGCGTTGCCCGGGACGGCTTTCACGCCACGGCGCCCGAGCTGACGTGACAGAGCCGTGGCCACGAAGCTGGAATACTCACTGTCTGGCCCTTTACACGCCGTTTGCCGCCTCCGAGTGCAACAGAGTCCCGTGTTTTCACTGCGACTCCCCGCCGGCAGCCGGTCTAGTCGCCGTACGGTCACAGCTGGGCGGGGCTGGTGCTCACGGAGTCACTCACGATCTGAAACGTAAAACGCTTTCTGAGCGTTAACGCCGCAGCTCTTGGGCTGGCACTGTGGTTATGCGGGTTTTCTACGTCAGTGAGCTAAGGCTCAGAGGAGTGAAGGGATTGTCCAGGGTCACACCGCAGAGTCCTGGCGCTGCCCTCCATGCTCTCAGCACCACGGCGACAGCGCGGCCAGAGCCAGGGTTTCGTACGTGAGAAGAGGGAAGACGGACCGAGGGAAGTTAGGGAACTGCCCTAAGGGGATCCATGAAGACGCTTAATGACGTGACTGATGACCACCAGAGATGTGCAGAGACAGGGAGAGAGGTGATGTGCAAGGGGCGGGGGCGGGGGGCTGATGGAGGACCTGGGGTGGGTTGATCCTTGAAGGAGGGAGTTCCCTGAGGTTTTAAGACTTGAGTGGGTCTCCCAGGCAGGGAGGAAGCAAGAACTGGGCCACAGGACCCGGAGTGAGGGCCAGGTGGAAGGGAGAGAGCGAGCGAGCACCAAGCAGCGCGGGAGGGGCACGGGGGAGGAGCCGAGGGGCCGGACAGGGCTCACCTGCAGACAGCCTGGAGCGGGAGGCAGCGCCGGGCCTCTGCGCTCAGCCACGGGAACCCCAGGCTCAGGTGCAGAGCGCAATGCCGTTCCCACGTCCTGGCCACGATGCTCGGGGCCGAGCGGGGGTGAGTGTGTAGTTTGGGGCGTTCGTGCACAATCGCATTAGACAGAACAAGGCTCCTGCAAGGGTCTCATACAAACCCTGCAGGCAAGGTGGCATGTATCCCATTTTACAGGTAAGGACACTGAGTCTCAAAGGGGTTTAAGTTTCACCAGGATGGCACGGGGGTGGCAGACGGGCGAGATTGAAGCTGTCGAGCTCTGACCCTCTGTACTGGAGGCCTTGAGTTAGGGAGAAGAGAATGCTTACGTGGTAGAAACCTGGGCTTGAAGCGTACCACTTAGAAGAGGCCCCAAGGAGGCGGGGAAATGGCTCTGGCTGGCGATGCTCTCCGTCAGCTGGTCGCACTGCAGAATAATCTCCCCCCGACTCAGCCCCTGGTGACCCCACCCCAGTCACCACTCAGCTGGCGCCTGTGTCTTCAGGCCTGCGTGAGTTTTTTTTAAGGAAGTATTATTGATTTGTGAATGTATTATACACACAAATGAACACACATAATGTATCTGCACAGCTTACAGAAGTACACTTGAGCCCGGCCAGTGTGGCTCAGTGGTTGAGCGTCAGCCCATGCATCAAGGTCACTAGTTCAATTCCCGGTCAGGGCACATGCCTGGGTTGTGGGCTCCATCCCCAGTAGGGGGCGTGCAGGAGGCAGCCTATGATGTTTCTATCTCTCTCCCTTCTCCCTTCTTCTCTCTCTAAAATCAATTCATACTTTTTTAAAAGAATGCCTTCCTTAAGAAAAAAAAAAAAGTCCAGTTGACCCTTGAACAACAGGTCCACTTATACGTGGCTCTTTCTCAATAAAGATTGTGGATGTGTTTTCCTGAGGATTTTCTCAACACTGCCTTTCGCTAGCTCACTTTGCTGTGTGAATACCGTGTGTAACGTGTAACATATGGAGCGTTGTCTGTGGGCTGTCCATGGCATCTGGAAGGCTACTCGTAGTTACGTTTTGTGGGAACCAGCAGTTCCACGGGGACTGTTTACTGAGTGGAGGTCTGTGCCCCTAACCTCCGCGCGTTCAAGGTCTGTGCACCTGTTAAGCGCTAGAATATTCTCCAGACCTTCGAACGCTGTGTAGTCGTGTCGCTTGTTTCATAAGATTTAGGGGAATATTCAGAGGCTGAGAGGACACGTCCCCAAATCGCAAACCGCGAGAGCTGCGGGCTGACGGGGCGAGTCCGGCTGAGCTCTGTCCCCTTCGCAGCAGCCCTCTCGGTCCTAGCGCCGCGCAGTGGCTGCTCCATCACGTCGCGCTGCTCCCTGGAGCCGCGATGGGCCCCCGTGGACCTGCTGCGGCCTGTTGGCTGCCCAGGCAGGCTGCCTCCTGTCCCCAGGCCTTGATGTTCTCATCCATGAAATGGTGCTAATCACACTCCCTGTTGAAGGGAGGGGGAAGGTCAGGGGAGGTGATGGGTGTTACGCATTAGGAGTCCGGCACACGGTAACGCCTTATACGTGTTAAGTATGTTGTAGTCTTCATTACTTCATGTTTGGCATTATTCAGAGAGAGCATGGTCCTTGCTCACCACGTGTTCCTCATGCCCAGGTGGCTACAGAGAGCTCTGGTCGTGATCTTTGCTGGAGGAGCCAGGAATACACTCTCAGGCCTCCGTCAGCTAGCTCACCTTGCCTTTCAACGCCGCGGTTTAGTCTTGGTCTCTTTCTTTCCCACGTGGGCACGGTCACTGGTGACTTAGCCGGAGGCTGGAACGCGTCCACCACTCACAGGGACCAGCACCCTCATCTTGGAGGTGACAGGTGGGGTCAGGGGGCAGATCCTCTCTCCTGTGGTTACTCACTGACTTCAGGCTCCGGATCTCTGACGTACAAGACTCTGACATTCGTCCTTCCCACCCTCTGCGGTGCGTGTGTTCGTGTGTGTGTTTGCTGAGCATTCCTTGAACACCCACGGGCCGAGGTGGTTGGAACACAGGATGAGTGAGAGCTGGAGCTGGCCCGGGAGGGGCCTGCAGAATAGGGAGCCGCGGGGGCTGGCCCGGGAGGGGCCCCCAGTGCCCGCGTTAGCAGGACCGTTCGGCGCCGGCTCCGATGCTCCCACTGCGGTGCATACATAGTCATCTCTCGGTTAAGCTGCTTTTGGACCCTGTCTCCTGAGAGGGGAGCCTCCTTGTATCGTGACGGCTGCCCCGCAGCGGCCTCAACTTTTTACCCCGACCTTACGGCCGGAGGCTCGGTCCCGTGGAATGACGACCTGACATGCAAAACCCCTTTGTTCCCAGAGGCCTCACTTGACAAACCGCAGGATGCAAATTTGGGGCGCTGTACCGTGGGCTGTGGACGGTGAGCTGATCTGCCAGCTGCATGCTGTTTTGCTTGGCCATGTTTTGGCCTACAATGTACCTTTTAAGTATTTTTTTTTTATTCTGCATCTCCTGACTCTGCTGTGTTCCAGTGATTTTATGTAACCCTCTGACTTCATGAACCAACAATTTCTACTTCTAGTTCTTGCCTTCTTTGATAGAAACAAGCAAAATACGTTTTAACTGTTGTGAGTCCCGTCGGTAATAGGCGCTAACCACTGCCACTCGGCGCGTGAGCGTCTGTGGGAGCCGTTACACGTACAGCTGCAAGGACAGCGCTCTCTCCAGCGGTGCGCAGGTTTTTGTGGTAAATACTCAGCTCGGGTGCTGCGAGGGCCGTGGGGCAGCTATAGCATTGGTCTTCTTGCTCGCTGCAATCTTCTTTTTCTGGTTAAACTCTCCTAAGTGTAGCTCTGTGCCAGCAATTTCCAACCTTTTCCATCTCGTGGCACACAAACTAATTACTAAAATCC
The DNA here is from genome assembly GCF_951640355.1 of Cnephaeus nilssonii. Taxonomy (NCBI): domain Eukaryota; kingdom Metazoa; phylum Chordata; class Mammalia; order Chiroptera; family Vespertilionidae; genus Cnephaeus; species Cnephaeus nilssonii. The sequence goes on from NC_137093.1 coordinate 3,660,797, forward strand.
TGCAGCACACCAAAAAACACCTTCTTTGCTGACCTGACAAAAAGTAGGTTTAATTTTGATTCATCCACACTGGACAGCTGTGGTTGTGTTGGCTGTTGCCACTTTTTTATTTGACAACCTACGGAAAAAGAGGTCAGTGCCCCTGACCAAACCGTCAGGTGTTACGTGTTTTAAACATGCCTGCGGCACACCGGTTGGAGATTCTGCTCCAGGCGTAATCAGGACCCCTTTCGGGCCGGTCAGGAGCGCTAAGAATAGTAACTGTCACCACCAGTCACAGAAGACCCTTGGCCACCATTGCAGACGTCAGCGCCCGCTCTGCGCCTCTCGGCGCCCTCGCTCCCGGGAGCGGGCTCGCTGCATGGAGAGCAGGTTGTCAGTTTCCCATCCCGCCTGCTCGCCGCGGCCTCCTCTTCCAGGCACTCCCATTGGAGCTTCTGCGCTGTCTTTTCGCTTGTTCCTCCTCACCCCCCACGGCGGGGTTTGTTTCTGCAGCCTCTCCCCACTTGCCCTCCACCCATGACGACTGCACTGTGTTCATGCGTGACCTCGGGTGCCTGGCTTGGCCTGTGGCAATAGCCACCGGGCTGCTTCCTTCTTTTTAAAACAGCTTTATTGACTCATGTGATCCATGTACCGTAGAGTTAGCTCCTTTAAAGTGTGAAACAGCTTAGTGGTTTCAGCATGTTCACAGATGTGTGCAGCCCTCACCACAGTCCACGTTAGAACATCTTCATCGCCTCGGAAAGAAACTCTTACCTTAGAGCCAGCAACCCCCAACCCCCAGCCCAGCCCTAGGCAACTGCTGGTCTACTCTCTGTCTCTATTTACTCCCCTCATCTGCAAAAGGAGGTTGTAATACAGTTGTAATGATAAATAAATAATGCAATAATTAATAAATAATAAGACAAGAATAAGCTTTCCCGTAGTCGTAACTGTGAACCTACTTTTGCCACGCCCTGTCTACACAGACTCCTGTGACTGGCTTCTTCCACTTCAGTGTGTTTGCGAGGTCCATCCAAGCCGTGTACGTGCCGGACTTCCTCTTTCACGACTGAGTAATCTCCTCGCTTCTTGTAACTCCCTGTCGGTCCCGTTCGGCTGTCGCAGGCCAGATCTCCAACCCTCTGTAAACACCGAATGTGCTCCTGCTGCGTACGAGCCCCGTCGGCATCTTGGCATGTCATTCAAGGCCTCCTGCAGCCTGGCCCCGCCCGACTGCCCTCCTGCCTCCGTCCTCCGCGAGTCTGTCCACGCTCCCCACACGTTGTGGAGTGTCCCCGTCGTGGGCTCCGCTGCCCCCTCGCTCCCGCTGCTCCTCCCCTGCCCGTGGAGACCGTATTTATGCTTCATCACTGAGCTTCACTGTCGCCTCCAGATGCAGCCACCCCAGACTTATCTGACCCCCAACAGGAGTTTGTTCCTTCACTCTCAGCACTTGGCCCGGACCCCAGACTCATCCATTGTCTTGAAGTAGATGCCTTTCTGTCACACGCTCAGTCTTCTCGGAGCGTGACTCTGTCTCTATTCTCATTGTCCTTTCCACAAGGCTGTGCACGTCGTTGGTGCTCAAACAGTATTTGCTGGGTGATCGATCACCCTCTTGAGTTTCTGTAGTTTTTTTTGCTTTTCAGAGCTGTTTTATATATTTCTTCTCTTTTGAAAATCAGAATTAAAGAACTTTTGGAAGAAAAATGATCAGTCGTTTTAACTCGTTTGGAAGCTTGGGGTTCTTTTACAGCATATTGTGGGCAACCTCTTTTGGTGCCTGGGGGACGATGCTCCGACCCGCGGAGCCACCGCCGGGGCTGCGTCCTCCCTGGCTTTTATCTCGCTGTTTCTCAGGCTTCGCTCTTCCTGTCCTGCTGCTCCTGGTGCATGAGCGGCTGTCCTGATGGGAGCTGTGAGCACCGGTGAGAGAGTTATTTCTGAAGTGCTGAGCTCTCCGTGAAAGACCCGGGCGGGAAGTAGGTCAGGTTCGAGCGGCCTTGCCAGAGGACTCCAGTCCTGCCAGCCCCTCCAGCTCCCCTCCGGGCGGAGGCCACGCTGGGTCCCGGGACTTGTCTAGCCCACAGCAGGTGCTCCGGCGGCGGTGAGTCGGGGAGTGAGTGCAACACGCCTGGGTGTCCTGAGGTGCCCAGCTGTTCGGGAAGCTGGTGAAGAACAGACCGAAGGGTCCCGGCTGCTGTTTATGGGAAGCTGGGGGGATGGACAGTTTGCCATTGGGGTGCTGAGTGGGGAGGACACCTTGATGGGTGGCCGTTCAGCCAGCATGTCACCAGGTTTGCTAAGGGAGGAAACTTGTGAGCTCCCGCTCTCAAGGCACAGAGGGAGTGCCAGAGAACAAGGACAAGGAGGCACTGCCGTGCAGCGACATGCCGAGAGACTCCGGGCAGAGACGCTGAGAAACCACGGGAAGGACTCATTGCAGGTGGCCGGTGTTTGCCAAAAGCTCTTTGCTTAGAAGTCAAGTAATTGGGTGACGTGCCCACAGTCCCAAGAACCAGGCGTCTCCCTCCATGTCTCTTATTCCATCTCCCTCAAGGATTCGCCAGCACCTCCAGTGCCATCCCTTCTTTCTGGGGCCAGCGAGCCTTAGCATACAGCCTGTGGGTGTAAATAAAGCTTTATTGGGACGCAGCCACCTTCTTCCATTACCTGTGGTCTGGGCTGCTCTCACGTCCCAGCTAGTGTTCAGCAGTGAGGACAGACCGCACGTGTGGTCTGCAGAGCCTTCCACAGGACCTGTCCGGCCTTTGCAGAGAGCATTCGCCAGCCCCGCTCTGTATCATGAAGAGATGACTGGTTTTGAGTTGTTTTCCATGAGGATCATGCTTTGCACCAACCTGTGCGGGTTTTCTGAGCAAGTGCTCGTTTTTTCTTGGCGCATGTTTGCAAGGGGCTGTGCTGGAGCCCGCGGTGGGGGCTGGGACCCGGGCTCTCTGAGAGCTCTGGCCATCCAAACTGCCCTGTGAGACCCCGTGGAGGGGCTACACCCTAGTCATAGACATTGGTTGTTCCTAACATTTGCTTACTGCTCAGCGTATGCCCGTGTTCCCGGGAAACCGAGGCTCAGGGCGTGAGGGCAGGGTTGGAGCCCAGGCTGGAGGAGAGCAAAGCCCTTGCCCCAGCCCTGCCCCGGGTCCCCGCCACTGCCCGGCCCTCCTGCACCCTCCACGCTGCTCCCCGTCCTCGGGCTGCTGGTCAGGAACCTCTTGCCTTCGCTCTTCTGGTGACACGTTGCCCTGGAGCATCCACTCCTCGCTCAGCTTTCTCTCTAACCCCCCCCCCCCCCTGCTTTCAGTCATCTTTCTGACTCCCCACCCCCCCCCCACCCTCCAGCCCCACTTCCTGGGGTGACTCTCCCTGGAGGTTGGTTTTGAAAGCAAATGAGGCCTGGGGCTCACCTTCATCAGCAGTCCCCCCCACCTCCCCCCCACAAACCCCCCTCAACCAGAGCAGCGCCAGGCGCTCCATCTCTGGGGAAGACGGCTCCAGCCGCAGGAGCCGGAGAACTAGCTGGAAGGGAGCATGGCCCAGGGCCCTGGGGCACCAGAGTGGCAACAAGGCAGCTGCTGGGCAGGCTGAGCTGGCATTTCTGACCTTTGGGGAGAGAGGGCGTCCTTAAAGGGACAGTGAGCCCTTTTCTTTGCTGGTGGCCGACGGCCAGTTCAGATGCCGGGGCTGTGAAGAGGCCATTGTTCTGGCTACGGGAGACAGCCCACACTGCCCAGCCCGTTCTTCCTTTCCCATCAGCAGCCACGCGCCCCCTCCGAGGTGCAGCTTGTCAAGTGTGAAGGACGGTGAGCCCTCTGCAGCCGCCGCCCCCTCCCTCCTCCACGTCTGAGGCAGCCTCGTCGCCGCCGAGGCTGGGGAACAGCTAGTCTCACCGCCCGCAGCTCCCGGCACCGGCCTGGCGAGGCCTGGTCTCCGCAGGCCCGCGGGGAGCCCGGGGCGCTGGGCGCTTGTCCCAGGTGCGGGCGAGGCCCGGGACGGTTCCCACGGGCGCCGCAGGTGACCTGCCCACACGAGAAGCGGCTTAGGGTTCTGGGTTCCAGTTCTAGAACTCTGGCCCCAGGATCTGATTGTCAGCAAGCACACCTGAGCGGGGGAACCACGGGCTGGATGAGCGGCGACCTGGCCGTCAGGACCATGTGGGGACACGCCGCGTCGGGGTGTCTGTGCAGGGCCCCCGGGGTGGAGCGCGGCGGCTTCTCTTTCGTGGTTCAGAGCAGACACTCCAGGACTCGCCCGCTGGGGTGGACCCCGGGCCACACCAGCCTTTGTCTTTATGATCTTTGGTAAGTTTCTCCCCCTCTGGGCCTCCACGTTCCTCCCTGTAAAATGGGTAATTTGGCGCCTGCTACGTCGGGTGGTGAGGAGCTGAGGGAGTTGATGTTTGTGGGTTCTTACCACAGAACGAGCGTCTCAGGAGCCATGTGAGCTCACGAACGTCTAACGGTGGAGACTCCCGTGCAGGTTGGAGAGTGACTTCAGAGTCGGCCAGGCCTCTGGCCCGGAGCGGCGGCCCTGGGGCGGGAAAGCCTGCCATGTTTTACAAGCGGCGGCAGCGCTCGGGGCGCCTGGCTTGCTCTGGGAAGGCGGCCCCCTCTGCCCTCCTCTCTCTCACATCCCTGCCTGCCCTCCGCGCTGGGCGAGGTGGGCCAGGCGCGTGGCTGCTGCCACGGAAGGCGCGGAGCCACATCTGTGAGGCCGGCCGGGCGCTCGGGCAGGGATTCAAGGAAGAGAAAACAGGCCGTGGCCCGAAATAGCTGGACCTAAATGCCGGGCCTGTGATTACTGCCCACGCCCAGCGCCCCCGGGGCAGGCCGAGCCGCCCACAGCCCTCCGGCCTCGGAGGGGAGCCACAGAGGTGTCTGTGTGACGGGGTGTGCCTCCGGGGTACGTGGGTGGCGTGACCCTCGGGAACACTGGTGAGCCAGAACGGGCACCACCGTTTAGCATGCGTCCCAGGTTTTATTATAACTTTGGGTTTTGCTCAACCATTACTTTTCTGAAAATGACCCTGTTGGACTAAATGTTTCCATGTTTAGTCTCCAGCTCGAGGCCTCTGCTCGCCGGTGTCTGCACTCACTGCTCGGGTGGCATCTGTCCAGCTGCGATGGGCATGGCTGGAGGTTAGAGGAGGCCAGGAGGACTGAGCTGTTCCGATTCTACCTGCCCCAGGGTGTTCTGGGAAATAACCAAGCTGGACAGAAGGCCAGTGGTCGAATGGATGTTAGTGCCATGCGCCGGGCGGTGTATTCACCAGACCCTAATACAGGGTTTTGGGGGTCGAATGCTGGGTTATTCAGAGGAAACCGGGCAGCCCTCAGGCACAGCGCATCGCGTGGCTGCTTTCCATCCCGACTGGAAAGGTCAGCGTGCAGGGAGCCAGCGTGGGCCGCGCTTCCAGCACGCTCACTCCCCGGCACAGCGCACAGGGCTCACTGCACGCTCCCGGCGGCATTGCTGCGCGGGGCCGGGGCCTGGTACCTTTGGTGGCTCTGAGGCCCCAGTGACGGGCGGGGGGCAGCACCTCAGGTTGGAGGGACACATGGCCTCCTGCCCATCGCAGCATGTTGATTCACTAGTTTGGTTTCTCCTTCTCTTCGGAGAAGCTGCAGAGGAGACCAGCTCTGAGTTAGATCCGGCGGCTTCCTGCTTTGGAGACCCGTGGGTGCTGTGCTGTGTTCCTGGCCCCTGGCAGGCCTTACCTTCCACCCGGGGAGGAGGGGGAGAGGAGAGGGGAGGTGGAGCCGCCTCTTGGTTTTGGGCACAAAAATCAGAAGCCCGTGCTCAGCCCCGCCCTGCAGCCCGCCCGGCGGCCTCTGCTGCGACCGCTCAGCTGACAGGCTCAGAGCTGGGGTCCTCAGAGCTGGGGGGCTCAGAGCTGGGGGGCTCAGAGCTGGAGGGCTCAGCTGGAGGGCTCAGAGCTGGAGGACTCAGAGCTGGGGGGCTCAGAGCTGGGGGGCTCAGAGCTGGGGTCCTCAGAGCTGGGGGGCTCAGAGCTGGGGGGCTCAGCTGGAGGGCTCAGAGCTGGAGGGCTCAGAGCTGGGGGCTCAGAGCTGGTGGGCTCAGAGCTGGGGGGCTCAGAGCTGGGGGGCTCAGCTGGAGGGCTCAGAGCTGGGGTCCTCAGAGCTGGAGGGCTCAGAGCTGGGGGACTCAGAGCTGGGGGGCTCAGAACTAGAGGGCTCAGAGCTGGGGGGCTCAGAGCTGGGGGGCTCAGAGCTGGGGTCCTCAGAGCTGGAGGGCTCAGAGCTGGGGGACTCAGAGCTGGGGGGCTCAGAACTAGAGGGCTCAGAGCTGGGGGACTCAGAGCTGGGGGGCTCAGAACTAGAGGGCTCAGAGCTGGGGGGCTCAGAGCTGGGGTCCTCAGAGCTGGAGGGCTCAGAGCTGGGGGACTCAGAGCTGGGGGGCTCAGAACTAGAGGGCTCAGAGCTGGGGGGCTCAGCTGGGGGGCTCAGAGCTGGGGGGCTCAGAACTAGAGGGCTCAGAGCTGGAGGGCTCAGAGCTAGAGGGCTCAGAGCTGGGGGCTCAGAGCTGGGGGGCTCAGAGCTGGAGGGCTCAGAGCTGGAGGGCTCAGAGCTGAGGGGCTCAGAGCTGGGGGGCTCAGAGCTGGGGGGCTCAGAGCTGGGGGGCTCAGAGCTGAGGGGCTCAGAGCTGGGGAGCTCAGAGCTGGGGGGCTCAGAGCTGGGGGGCTCAGAGCCGGGGGGCCCAGGGCTGGAGGGCTGGTACGTGGTCTGGATGCGCCTGGAGAGGAGGCGGTGAGTCCCTCTCGAGGAGCTCCCTCCAGCGCTGCCCCCTGGCAGTTGCGGCTGCCTCAGCTGAGAAGCGTCCCTGCGGGCATCCCCCTCCGTGGCCTCTCTTCCCTGCATCCCCGGCCTCCTGTGTCTGTGAGCTGCCCCGTCGTCTGGCCTCCCTGTTACTTGGCGGTTCTGCACGGGGCAGGGTTTCCGGACCCACCGTCTCCCTGTCCGTCTGAACAGCAGACCCCCCGAGTGTGGCCGGTGCTCCCTAGCTGCGCTCCCGGTGCTTGTCTCCCTGCACTCACTTCTGTGGTCACACAGATTTAGCTGCTCTCCAGCCACAGGGTTCTGGCCCAGGCCGAGCGTCCTGGTCTTTGCCCGCCGGTGCCGAGACGTCCACGGGCCGCCGAGTGTTGGAGAAGAAAGGTCCCCGGCCGAGGTCGGGCTGCTTCTGCGGAGCCCCGTCGCAGGCAGCCCCCCCCCCCCCCCGCCCCTGCTTGGCTGAGGCCCGGCAGCGTGTGGACGCTGGGCAGGGAGCCTGACTTGGATGGGAGGGTATGGTCAGCCGGGCCGTGGTGCTCGGCGCCCCGCTTCCACGCCGCTGCGCATCCCTGAGTCACGTCTCTTCTGTTCCTGCCTGTCCCCTCCCGGCGCCCGTTAGAAGAGCCAGGCTTTGCTGGTGGTCTTCAATGAGGACAGGTTCCGAGCGTAGGAAGAGGGAGCTGCCCAGCACAGCCCCTGGGGCTTTCTGGCCCCTCCTCTGCGGGAGACAGGCCTGCAGGGGCAGGAAGAGGGGCGGATGGTTCGGGGCAGCGACGTGTCACAGGAGAGAGAGGAAAAAGGAAGCGGGACTCGGCCGGCCGGCCCTGCCTGCTGTGGGCAGCACTGCTGTCGCCCTGCCTCCCTCTCTGGCCACAGAGCTCACCTCTTTTGCTGCTTCTTGCAGGCGGAGGGTGAGAGGTGAGGGGTGATCTGGACCTTTAGAGCAGGGAGTCACGGGGGTCATCAGACCAACCCCTTCTAACGTGCGAGGAAACCGAGGCCCAGGAGAGGGTGGGGTCCGTCCAGGTCACTGCCCAGGGTCACCAGGTGCCTCTGCCCCAGGCTGGCGCGGCTGCCTGACAAGGTGATGGGGGTGACCTGTGGAACTGTCTTCATGGGGAGTCTGTGTGTGTCCCTCACGGGGGGCGGGAGGGGCAGCAGCCTCTCTGGCACAAACCGAGGCCCCAACGGGGCGGAGCGTGCCTCCCGACTCCTCACCACCCTCTACACCCCCACCGGCCCCCACCGACCGCACCCTTCATCCGTCACCAGCTCCCGGCAGGCGCCCCACAAGGGGTTTCATGCTGTGAGCCCTGCCGGCTGCCGAGGCCTGTGGGTTCTCTCCCGGTTGAAGGAAGAGTGGGCACGGGGGGAGGGGGGGGATGGCCACGTGGCGCAGCCTCGGCCAGTGGCCGGAGGGGCTTGTGCTTCGGGGCAGCGCGCCAATCCTAACTGGGGCAGCAGCCGGCGGCCCTCTGAGACCTTGATCCGGGATCAGGGCAGGTCAGTTACCTCGCGGAGAGGTGATCTGGACGGGGGCTTAGTCTCCTAATATCCTGAGGCGGACGCCATGGCAGGGTCGTCTGCGGGTCCGCATGCCTGAGCCTGAGCTTTGGCCGCCCCCCTAACGTGAGCAGCATGCCCCCCCCCCCACTTACAACATCCCCTCAGGGCCGTGAGCGTGTGTCCCTGAGACAGAGACCCAGAGAGGCCGAGACAGCCCTGCCTGGAGGCGGCCGTGGAGAAGCCTGCAGAGTGAGAGTGAGGGCGGGCGGAGCGAGCTTGAACGTGGGTGCCGAGCGCTGGCCTGGCCCTGCCGTGAGCCAGGCTGAGGCGAGGGACAGGGTTTGTGTCTGTGGCCGTTAGGTGTGGTCTGGCCTGGGGAGGCCCCGGTCCCTGCGGCTGTTCTCCCTGGTGGAGGGCAGCTCCGGCGAGGAACCAGCGTGACCCCAGCAGCTCTTGCTGGGCAGCTGGGGAGCGAGAGCCCCGGAAGGAGCCGACGCCAGGGGGCCGCTGTGCCTGCTCTTTCTGCCTGTGTCTCGGGCACGGGGACGTTGGGCTCTGCCTTCCTCACAGGCGCCCTGGAGAGCGGGTGTCCCCTCGTACAGGAAGTCACGGTGGGAGGTGGGGGGTAGCCAGCGGCAGGTCACAGCCAGCACTCAGCGACTCTCCGTGGTGGGAAGAGCATAGGGTTAAGTGGTTCGTGTTATTATTTAATCCTCTTTCAGGTCAACTTACGTTAACCCCGGGACCGTGGGCAGTTAAGCCGCTGTAATTTGCATAATTTAGCACTTAGATCTGGGCCTGTATTTTAAAGGTCTCCCGCCCCTTTTGTATCCAACCTCCAGGCAGTTCTGGGTTCGGGGCCTTCCGCGTGGGCAGGTGTGGCCGCCCGGAGGACGATGCCGCCGCCCCTGGCATCCTCTGTCACGTCGCTGGGCCTCTCTGTAGCCACGGGCTCCACATACACTCAGCGGCCACCTGCTTCCCACGAGTCATGTCCCTCGATTACTTCCTGTGTCCTCATTGTCCTCCATCTGAGCTCCCTCCCCAGGAATCTAGTTTCTTGCGCAGGCCTGTTCCCACACGAGGCATGCTGCACGATCGCGCGAGACCGGGCCCTCTCTGTGGGTCCTGCTATGGCCACGTGCACCCACCTAATTCAGAGGATCTAGGAAAAGTGGAATTTTCAAGGAGCAATTTTCAAAACAAGAATAGAGCAAATGTAATTGGGTCAAATTAGAGAGCACGGAGAGAAAAGGTGATGTGAGGGAGGTAACCTTTAAACAGGTGACGGCCTCCCGTCCCAGGCGTGCGTCTCAGGTGTGCTGGACCAGCTGCGCACTGCTCGCCATCTCTGCCTCACGTCTTCTTCTGCGAAATTGTAACAATAATAAGATTAAATGAGACGAAACCCAGTGGCTACAGCGCCCAGAATCAGGCCTGGCACTCCGTTCCCAGTGAGCGTCCGCTCTGATTATTAACACGGGAAATCTTTTTTAAAAGAGGAAAATTGACTTTAAGAAAACAGTTTGACTTCTGGACAGTATGCTCATTTGACTACAATTTCAGAAGTAATTTTTCTACTACGTTCCTAGAGGATTAAGGTAGAATTGCATAGACCAGTGGCTCCTAATTTTTGCTGCACATTGCAATCACCTGGGAATGTTTATTTATTTTTAAATATATTTTTATTGATTTCAGAGAGGAAGGGAGAGGGAGAGATAGAAACACTGATGATGAGAGAGAATCATTGATCAACTGCCTCCTGCATGCCCCCCACTGGGGATCCAGCCCACAACCTGGGCATGTGCCCTTGACTGGAATCGAACCTGGGACCCTTCAGTCCACAGGCCGATGCTCTATCCACTGAGCCAAACTGGCTAGGGCCACCTAGGGATGTTTAAAAAGTACTGATGCCTGCCCCTCACCCCCAGACGCCTGACGCATTGGCGAGGGTAGGAGCTAGGCAGTGAGGTACGTGAAAACTCCGAGGTGATTCTGAGTGCAGCCAGCCCATCATAACCAGTGTCACCCCGGTAAAACTAAGTGCAGACCCTCCGGGGATGTGTGACTGGTGGAGGCTGGGAATCCGAGCGGCTGGTTGGGAACTTAAAAAAGAAGAAGGTGCTGCCGGGCTGGCCTACGTCGGGAGGGTGTGCGGCTTGTAGGGCGAATGGGCTTTGAGGGGCCCGCACAGGGCCCTACCCAGCAGGTGCCCTTCCCTGGCGGGGGCCGCGCCTCTTCCCTGCCGGGTCCTGGCCTGAGGGGACGCTGGTCTGCCTGCTGGGCTTTGGCCAGAGGGCGGCACCGGGTCTGTGGCCCTGCTGGTGCGCCACAGGGGAGAGTGGTGCCGGCTGTCGGGGTCCGGCCCCCTCCCCGCGTTCGTCTGGCCATTTCTTGCTTCCGGTCTTCATTACGTGGACCTCCCCGCTCCTCGTGTGAGAGATGCCGTGTTCACGAGGGGCCTTGGGTTACAGCGGCTCAGAGGCCTTACGCGGCCCGTGCGGACACCCAGCCCGCGTCCGTGGGTTACAGGACGGGCTGGGAGCTGCGAGGCTGAGGGGAGCCTGGGTCATCGTGTTCTTGCCCTAGTGGTTCCTAAAACAGGGGTGGCTTCCTGAGGGACGCGGGGGTTATTGAGCTGGGTCTCCTGAGCAGCTGACCGCCAGGCGCAGCCACTGCTTTCCTCTCCAGGGGTTGGCTTAGGAGACCTTTCACGCCCCTTCTCGTGTTTTTAACTTTTCAGAAACGTGGACTTCTCTGGCTAACAATTTAGCGTCTCTCTCTTCCAGACTTCGGGAGGAATGGCCGTGTTTGTGCCCCACGCGCCCTTGCCCCTCGCCCACCCTGACGGCCGTGGCGAGGCACGAGGCTGCGTGGCTGGGCGGCGGGGGTGCTGGGCCGGCCCTGGGTCCCCGTCTGCGGGGTGACTGGGCCATGATCTGACCTGAGACCGTGGTGAGGTGCGAGGCTGCGTGGCTGGGCGGCCGGGGTGCTGGGCCGGCCCTGGGTCCCCGTCTGCGGGGTGACTGGGCCATGGTCTGACCTGACAGAGCTCAGCTCCTCCTCGGGAGGCAGAGGTGACGTGGGGGAGGTGAGAGGAGGGAAGACATATTGCTGTGTAAATACTGTGTCTGGCTCACGGAATGTTCTACATGCTTTTAGTCATCCCATTGCTACATAAGGACTTGAGAGCAGGGACGATGTCGAACGCGCCTGAGCGGCTGATTGCTGTCCCTGCGTGTGCCTCCCTGCGCGTCACTCGGGAGCTGGAGCGGAGTGTCCCTTTAAGGCTCATTAACCAGGAGCAGGTGCAGAGGACGCTAAGGGGCAGGGGAGCAGGTAGAAGCAGCACCACCACCCGGTGGAGAGGGCACCGGAAGGGGGTCCCCCACAGGCTGAGCTCAGAGCTCTCCGGAGAGGGTGCGGCTGTGGCCCTGTGGGCGGCACCGAGGGGCTGCAGGCTGGGCAGGCCAACTGCAAACTGCCTGTCGGGGTGTCAGCGAGTCTCACGGGGGGCGTGACGTGACCACGGGGCTGGCGCAAGCATCCCCAGGCGGGCGGAGCAGTGGGGTTTGGGCTGAAGGGCAGCAGGTGGATTTTAGAAAATCCTGTGTGGCCCTGGGCCAGGATAGACTTCCGTATTCACTTTCCTCACCGATTTCATAAGAAACGTTTTATAAATAAATAGAATATGCGCTTGGCACACATGGGTTCTCAGTAGATGTCACGCCTCCGTTCCTTTTCTTCTTTGACGCACCGCCCTGTTCAGCGGTCTCCGGGCGTTAGGCTCTATAAAAGCTCCTGCGGCTTGGGTGATGATAGTAGATAGGCAGGCTCACTTTCGCCATCATTCCCCGTAATTTAACAGAGTCAGACTTGACTTAAATGTCTGACGTCCTTGCTGTGGACAAGTGTTTTGTTTTCCATGGGACAGAGGGCTGTTCTGGATCCGCTCTGCCTCCCCTTCTGTGAACCCAGTCGTTGAGCACTTGTGGGGAACCGGGCGCCGTGCAGACGGGCCTCTGCCTGTAGACTAGCTGCCCAGGCCGGCGGGGGGCGGGGGGGCGGAGTAGGGGGACTGGCTGCCCAAGCCGGCGGGGGCGGGTGGGGGTGGGACTAGCTGCCCAGGACGGTGGACGGGGGGGGGGGGGGGGGTGGGGGGGGGGGCTGGCTGCCCAGGACAGCGGGGGGCGGGGGGCTGTTGGCTCAGTGGTTTGCAGGTGCACCCCTTTCCTCCCAGATCCCTCCAGGATGCTCTTTAGAGCGAGCTTTGGATGCTGCCCAGGACTCTCAGAAACCTCTCTTCCTTTTAAAAATAGAAACTAATGTCAGTTTTCCATATCTCTAAGGGAAAGGTTTAATTCAGAAAATGACGCTTACTTTCCCCTCAATTCCCTAAATTCAATCACAGAAGAGCAGTTTGGGAATTCAGCACCAACAGCTCAGCTGTGAACAGGCAGCGCTCTCCAGGGGCGTAGGTTCCACCTGTGGGAGCCCCCAAGCGTAGTCAGACTGCACTGTGACTTTCCCGAGGGGGCGGGGCAGGTGTGTGAACCCGGCAGGGAAAGGGCCCGCCCCCATCCCCATCAGCCCCCATCCCCATCAGCCCCCATCAACCCCCATTCCCATCAGCTCAGCCTCCATCCCCATCAGCCCCCATCCCCATCAGCCCCCAGCCCCATCAGCCCCAATCTCCATCAGCCCCCATCCCCATCAGCCTCCATCCCCATCAGCCCAGCCTCCATCCCCATCAGCCTCCATCCCCATCAGCCCCCATCCCCATCAGCCTTTATCCCCATCAGCCTCCATCCCCATCAGCCTCCATCCCCATCAGCCCCCATCCCCATCAGCCTCCATCCCCATCAGCCCCCATCCCCATCAGCCCCCATCCCCATCAACCTCCACCCCCATCAGCCTCCAGCCCTCTCAGCGGCTCCTCCTGCCAGCAGCACCTTTTCCTCAAACAGGATGCGATGGTTAAGAGTGGGCCAGGGGGAGACAGGTTCAGGCACAGGCTGTTGTCTGCTAATCACACACCAGGAAGTTATGGGACCCACTGCCTCCTGGTTTCCTCCTTGGAGAATGGGGGCTGAGCCCCTGTTTCGGAACCTGCTGGTGGGAGTGAATGAGACCCTTTGCCCTGGAGACATGACGAGTTGCACATAGGAAATACTCTTCCTGGGTGGGGTCAGGTTCGTGTAGCCCGAGGGAGGCCGGCTGATGGTGAAAGGAAGGCGGCCCAGCTTCTCCGACTGGCTTGCGCTGGAGCTTCCTCAATGACTACGAAGGTCGGACGTGGGAGGAGAGGGCGCGAGCACCTTCGGGTGACGGAGGAAGGTGCACAGACCTCACGCCCGTGAAGAGTGAGGTTTCCCTTAGGCCCAGACTCCACGGAGGCCTGTGAATGCCCGTCTTGCCTCAGGAAGATCCCTGTGATTTGCAGAAAGAGCTGTTGCTTTGACCAGAGTTGACAAGAGTTTTCATTTGTTGGACAGACATCCTGTGTAGGATGCAGCGAGAAGCGTGTTATTGTGTTTACCTCACTGAATCCCCACAGGATTCAGCCAGACAGTGTGATTTCTGTGGCTGCTTTAAGGACGGAAAAGCCTGAAGCCGAGTGAGGCTCACGTCTCAAAAGTCACAACATCAGTCATCGAGGGCCCCGGATTCGGGCGCAGGTCGGTCTGGTCTCTGCGCCTGCCCTGTGAGCCCCCAGCTGTCACCCTAGACCGCGAGGACACCCACACGGAGGGCGGTGCGGGGCTGTTTGGGAGAAAGATGAGTCTGTGCACTTTGTGGTGGAGAAGCAAAGCCTCGGAAAAGGTTGTGGATTTGCCGCAAGTTATACAGTGAGTGCGTGCGGGGTCACACGGTGAGTGCGTGCGGGGTCATACAGTGAGTGGGTGCGGGGTCATACAGTGAGTGCGAGCGGGGTCATACAGTGAGTGTGTGCGGGGTCACACAGTGAGTGGGTGCGGGGTCATACAGTGAGTGGGTGCGGGGTCATACATACAGTGAGTGCGTGGGGGGGTCACACAGTGAGGGCGTGCGGGGTCACACAGTGAGTGCTTGCGGGGTCACACTGTGAGTGTGTGCGGGGTCATACATACAGTGAGTGCATGCGGGGTCACACAGTGAGGGCGTGCGGGGTCACACAGTGAGTGCATGCGGGGTCATACAGTGAGTGTGTGCGGGGTCATACATACAGTGAGTGCATGCGGGGTCACACAGTGAGGGCGTGCGGGGTCACACAGTGAGGGCGTGCGGGGTCACACAGTGAGGGCGTGCAGGGTCATACAGTGAGTGCGTGCGGGGTCATACAGTGAGTGCGTACGGGGTCATACAGTGAGGGCGTGCAGGGTCATACAGTGAGTGTGTGCGGGGTCATACAGTGAGTGCGTGTGGGGTCATACAGTGTGTGGGTGCGGGGTCACACAGTGAGTATGTGTGGGGTCATACGGTGAGGGCGTGCGGGGTCGTACATACAATGAGTGCGTGGGGGGGGTCATACAGTGAGTGCGTGCGGGGTCATACATACAGTGAGTGCGTGGGGGGGTCACACAGTGAGGGCGTGCGGGGTCACACAGTGAGGGCGTGCGGGGTCACACGGTGAGGGCGTGCGGGGTCACACGGTGAGGGCGTGCGGGGTCACACGGTGAGGGCGTGCAGGGTCACACAGTGAGGGCGTGCGGGGTCACACAGTGAGGGCGTGCGGGGTCACACGGTGAGTGCGTGCGGGGTCACACGGTGAGGGCGTGCGGGGTCACACGGTGAGTGCGTGCGGGGTCACACAGTGAGGGCGTGCGGGGTCACACGGTGAGTGCGTGCGGGGTCACACGGTGAGGGCGTGCGGGGTCACACAGTGAGGGCGTGCGGGTCATACAGTGAGGGCGTGCGGGGTCACACAGTGAGGGCGTGCGGGTCATACAGTGAGGGCGTGCGGGGTCACACAGTGAGGGCGTGCGGGTCACACGGTGAGTGCGTGCTGGCCGGCCGGCTCCCCCAGCCCCTTCGTTTGCTGTCTGTGTGGAGCCGGGGCAGTCGGTTCAGTCCTGACACCGGCGCGGTAGCCCGGACTCCTGCGTGCTGGAGGGACGTGCAGGGAGCGGCCTGCAGTCTCCTGCGGGGGTGAAACCAGCGGCGTGGACCACACCCTGTGGCCAGGGGCTCCACTGGGCGCTGTGGCCGCCAGGACAGGCTGGGGAGGCAGCCCCCTGCCCTGGCCTCCTGTGCCGGTAGGAAGCCCAGCAGCTGCAGTGCGGAGAGAAGTCCCATCGCTCGCCTTTTCGGGTGAAGAGCCTGGTTGAGTTGGGGGCAGGCGGGCCACAGTCAGAGAGCAGCAGTGCCCTGCAGCGAGGGGGGAGCTCTCTGGAGGAGGCAGGGGCAGTGCAGAGCAGGAAGGCCTTTAGAAGGGGCGGGACTGACGCGAGGGGTGGGGAACGTGGGGGGCGGGAGGGAGTGGGCGCTGCTTGTTCCCAGGTGCTCCCCACGCCCCGTCCTTAGGAGCAGAAGCGCCTCCAATGAGTGAGGTGGGACCAGACGGCCCAGACCCCGTGCGTCAGAGGCGCTGCAGGCTGCCGCTCTCCCCACGCCGCAGGCCGCTCCCCCCACGGGCCGCAGGCAGGCAGGGGAGACCTGTCACCACGAGCGAGCCAAGCCCAGAGTGGGACGTTCGCCTGCAGATGCCCGCGCAGTGTGCGCCCCTCCCGCGCGGCCTGGTGAGCAGGACACGGGACGTCCGGGGACCGTAACCGCTTCCCCTCAGCACGCGGCCCCGTGCCGCTGCCGCAGACGGACACCTTCTGTCCGTCCCTAAGAACGTGCCAACAGTGAGAGCGCGGAGCCAGCCCTTTGCCCCTGCTGTGCCCGTGGGAGAGCCCGTGGGCGTCACCGGGAGCTGGAGAAAGGTGGGGACAGCAGCCCCGGTGCTTCAGCTCCACCCGGAGGCGACTGACGGTGAGCCACACTGAGCTGACCGGTGAGCCACACTGAGCTGACCGGTGAGCCACACTGAGCTGACCGGCACCGCGTCCTGGTTGGTGCTGTCTTCCGGCCCAGTTGGGTTCCCGCGCTCCGTCAGAAGGGGATGGCAGTTCTCATGGACTCGCCTCTAGTGTTGGTGGGTGTTAGGCAGCCGGTCGGTCATCATGGGGTTTGGGTGCGGGATCTGGACTCGCACTCGGCTGTTGCTGGCCGTAGGACCTCCCGTCCTCCAGGACGGACAGCCTTCTGTTAGGTGTGGTCGCCTGAGGCCTGACACGGGCTCGCTTTACTGCGCTTCACAGCTGTTGCATTTTTTTACAAATTGAAAGCAAGACCCTCCTCCAGTGCAAAGATGGCGGCTTGTTTTATTGCGAAACCCGCTTTATTGGGCACCCGTTTTATTGCGGTACCTGCTTTGTTGGGGCACCCGTTTTATTGCGGCACCTGCTTTATTGGGGCACCCGCTTTGTTGGGGCACCTGCTTTATTGGGGCACCCGTTTTATTGCGGCACCTGCTTTATTGGGGCACCCGTTTTATTGCAAAGCCTGCTTTATTGGGGCACCCGTTTTATTGCGACACCCGCTTTATTGGGGCACCAGCTTTATTGCGGCACCCGCTTTATTGGGGCACCCGTTTTATTGCGACACCTGCTTTATTGGGGGCACCCGTTTTATTGCGGCACCCGCTTTATTGGGGCACCCGTTTTATTGCGACACCCGCTTTATTGGGGCACCCACTTTATTGCGGCACCCGCTTTATTGGGGCACCCGCTTTATTGCGGCACCCGCTTTATTGCGGCACCCGCTTTGTTGGGGCACCCGTCTTATTGCGGCACCTGCTTTATTGCGGTGGTCTGGAATCGAACCTGCCCGCTCCAGGTGAACCTCAGGCGGTGCTGAGGACCCGGGAGGAGTGGCCGTGCTGGGGAAGCTGTGCAGGACTTCCCCAGCCTCCGCGGGTGCTGTTGAGTGGAACGCCTCATCTGAGGGCGTCTGCGGGCTGTTTCTGGGCCAGCGCTGCGTTCCGTCGGGTGGCCAGGAGAAGGAACCGTGTGGGGGTGCAGCTCAGGGTTTGGAGACCCAGGGCCCTCTTTGTCACGAATGGGAGTGCCTCGCTGGAGTGTTACTTTTTGTCTGTAAGCGTCTGATGCGCTGGAGAAGCAGGGGTCAGGGCCGGCTGCCGTGGAGTCTGGGGGCCACCGACGGGCCCGCTCTCCTCTCTGGCAGGCGGTGGTCTCCGGTCTGTGTCCACTCCCCTCTCCCGGAGCTGGGGTGCTGGTCTCCGGTCTGTGTCCACTCCCCTCTCCCGGAGCTGGGGTGCTGGTCTCCGGTCTGCGACCGCTCCCCTCTCCCGGAGCTGGGGCGCTGGTCTCCGGTCTGTGTCCACTCCCCTCTCCCGGAGCTGGGGTGCTGGTCTCTGGTCTGCGTCCGCTCCCCTCTCCCGGAGCTGGGGCGCTGGTCTCTGGTCTGCGTCCGATCCCCTCCCCCGGAGCTGGGGCGCGAGCCGCTGTCAGCCTGCGGATGCAAGGCTGTTCTGACTGGGCGCCCGCTTTGATGGAGTGCCACCTCCTTGGAAAAGGGACCGGATACGCACCTGGGAGGTGATTGGTGCAGCGGAGGGAGCAGACTCTCTCCGAGCATCACCTTGTGCGCTCTCTCCGATGGGGACCAAGAGGAAGTCGCACCCGCCTGGCCCTGCGCTCTGAGCGGCAGGAATAACAGAGCTGGCAGGCAGCGGCACTGGAGTCGCATTATGTAAAGCGGCAGCGGCGGGGGTGCACGCCCGGCTAACGCTTGAGTCTGAGGGTGTCTGCGCGTGCGTGCGGCAGCTGGAGAACAGCTGTCTGTGAGCCAGGGAGAGGGAGAGGGGGAGCAGGGGTGAGGGAGAGGGGCCATGGGAGCTGCGTGACCACTCAGAGGGGCTGCAGGGGGAGGCGGGAGAGCAAATAAAGGGGAGCCATGCTCACAATGCAGAGCGTGGGAAACCGCGGAGAAAGGAAGCTCCCCCCGCCTGTGAGAGCCCTGCCCCCGCCCCCACGAGAGCAGGGCTGTGGGTGGTCATGGAGGTGAGAGCCTCCGGCGTCCTCAGGGCCCGCTCCCGCCCCGCCCGCTGCCCAATGCATGAATGAATGGTCTCTGCCTGCTCCCCGCCACCGTGCCCATGGCTTCCAGGTTAGTGCTGCCGCGGGCTGCCGCTCGTGTGCGCGTGTGCGTGTGTTTGCATGGGCGTGTGTGTGTGTGTGTGTGTGTGTGTGTGTGTGTGTGTGTCTTTGTTTCCTGGGGTGTTTGGAGGGCTGGCCATGCCCAGGGACGGGAGCAGGGCCTGGGGCTGCAGCGAGGGCCTGTCGTGCTGTGTGTGCCGTGCTGTGTGCTGTGTCCAGCCTGTGCCGGCTGCTCAGAGCTGCCGACCACACACACCTTCTAGGGCGGAGTGGCCCGGAGCCCATGTTCTTGCTTCTGTTCTGGGCGGGGATCTGAAGGCAGCGAGTGACCTGCTGCGGAGCGGCCGCGCGCTTCTCTCCGTCTCCCCCTACTCACCTTCACCGCAGGCCACCGCCACCGCCACCCGGGGAGCTTGGGCGCTGAGGGCGGGCGCGGTCAGGAGGGGGAGTGGTGACTCACTGGGACCCTCTGGCTTGGCGGCGGAGGCCTGAATTAGCAGTGCGTCACGGAGAGCTGGCCGCGCTCCGAGGGAGGGGTGGGCGGCCATGTGCGCCTGCTCTCCACCCGTCCCCCAGCTCGGGGTGCCCCTGGCCGGGGAGACCAGGGCAGTCGTTAGCAAGAGGGGCAGCCTGGGGGTTCTGAGGCCGGGAGAGAGCCTTGGGGTGTGCTAGCAGGAGAGCGTGAGGGGGAGTTGATAGCTCCCCTCCCTGGAAATAAAGGGTTTGTTTATTCTTTGGCTTAGCGGGCATTTGGCTCGGCGATTTGCCATGTGTTTTCAGAAAACAGATAGTCAGTAGCTGGGCCCTACTCCCCCACACCTCCCTGCATTGTTAGCTATTTGCTTGATTTAGGCAAGTGGGGGGGGGGTCGTTGGGGGAGGACTTGGCGCGCCCTGTGTCCCTGGGGACTCAGCCAGCCCCCCCGCCAGGGCCAGGGAGAGGGATCTTGGCCGCTTACCTTCTCTGACACTCTTAGCAAGCTGTGCTGCTGTGAGCCCGGCCCCTGCGCCCTGCCTCTCCTCGCCCCAGCCACCCCGAGAGTGCGTGTTCTCTGCGCCCGCGCGGCACGGCACGGGGCAGACAAGCTCAGAAACGGGTGGGGACCCGGCCGTGGCAGGAGGATGGGGGAAAGCGACGTTCTGGGGAGCTGCTCACGGCAGGAGAGGGGCCGTGTCAAGGCCATGGAGAGCAGTGCCCGTGGGGGTAGAAGGAAGAGATGAGCTTATCTTCCCACCTACCCAGAAGCCTCCTCTTCAGATGTCCTCTGCGTGCGGAGCGAGCCTGCAGCCCTCCCTCGACTCGTGGTGTCACCAGCACGGGTTCCTGCTCTGGGACACGGGACGCCGCCCCCAGCCGGAGCTGGTCACGGCAGAGACGCTCCCAGGTCGAGCCCGGTTAGAGGGGGCTGGAGGGCAGGGTGAGCGTGTAGGCCGCTGCCGCAGAAACCAGTTTGCCTGGGCGGTGGAGGTAGCCACGGGCAAGATAGGAACGGATGAGCGTGGCTGTTCCCAATAAAACTTTATTCGTGGACTCGGAAACCTCCATTTCATATCATTGTCACATCACGAGATATTCCTTTTTTCCCAACATTGAAGAATATAAAAACCTCCTTAGCTCGTGGGTCATACGAAACTTGGTGGAGCCCTCGCTGGGTTGCCTCAGTGGATAGAGCGTCGGCCTGCAGACTGAAGGGTCCTGGGTTTGATTCCGGTCAAGGGCACAAGGATGGTGGGCTCGATCCGGAGTGTGGGGCGTGCAGGAGGCAGCCGATCCATGATGCTCTCTCATCATTGATTCTCTCTCCCTCTCCCTTCCTCTCTGAAATCAGTAAAAACATATTTTTAAAAACAAACAAGAAACCTGGTGGTGAGCCGTGTTGGCCGCGGGCTGGTTTGCTGAGCATGAGCTGGCAGCGCTGAGTAGAGGCCTGATGATGCCGAGTCCTCCTGACAGAGGCGTGACGGGGCCGCCCTCGCCCGCCCGTGTGCGCACACACGCACCTTGCACTCCGGGACCATTGCCTCACAGCCTCAGTCAGCCCTCAGTGCTGCCCACATCCAGTCAGACCGGAAGCTCGGCTTCTCTGTGAGTCAGGGAGGAAGGGACTGGAGGAGGGACACGTGGGTCAGGGTTGACACGTCCCGCTCTGGGAATCTCGGGCTATGGTTCTGCATCGGGCCTGGCGAGCCCTCGGACACTCAGAACTACCGGACGAGCGGGTTGAGAGCGCGTGGGTTCGGCCTCACCCCTCCGGATGTGCACGCACACATCACACACGCATGCACCCCCTCAGCGTGGGCTGCAGCCAGGACTCAGCAGGGACCAGTTCCAGATTCCCCCGACTCGGAAGATGACTCCAAAAATACACGTTTGCGCTTCGATTCCCAAAGCGCACACGCCACGGTTGCGCCCTATTGTGGGCGCGTCCCTTCGCCGCAGTGTTAGCGCCGTTTGTGGGCTCCTCGGTTTAAGGGGGATTGAGGGACTGCAGTTCCTTCCGAGGGGAGTGGACCCAGTGTCAGGAGCCCGAGGAGCGGTGGGGGGACCGCAGGTCGGAGAGGAGACCGAGGGAGCGTGAGGGCTGTCAGACTGCACGTGAAGGGAAGTCGTTCAGTCTGCATGCAAAGGGGGAGAAATGGGTCGGAAGCCACAGGAGACAGCTTAAACCTAAAGACTTATCCAACGATGCAACGAGTCACATCATCCATTTTATGACTGTCACTTGAGGCGTAATCTGAACAGATTGGGCGGGGACGCTGTAGAGAAATGGGGTTTGACTTACGAAGGTGGCTTGGGAATCAGACGGGAGGAGGGGGTGAGGGGTCCCAGCTCAGGAGGCGAGTCAGGCCTGGAGCGCTGCGGGGAGGAAGGTGGCAGGAAGCGCCTGTCACGGCTTTGTGCTGGTCACAGGCGCTTCCGGGGTGCAGGAGGCGGAGAGCGCGGCCACAGGGCAGCCGGGTTTGTGCCCGAGGATATGCTAAGTTCCGGTCCACCTCTCTCCGGTGACTTGGGTCATGACCTGCCGCCAGGCAGGTTGCTGACGTCTCTCGGCCCTGTTTGTTCTCAGATTTTATGATTTTAAGATAATGTTGTTCTTCAGCCTGTTTCTGTTTGCTCTCTAGCAGAAAAGTCAGTCGGAGTTGGATTGGCATCCTTAGGGGTCAGATACATGGACTCCCAGTGAGGTCCAGGGAGGGTGCTGGGTGCTGTGTTCACCTCTCATCCCCCTCCCCCACCCTCCCAACTTAGCACCCTCCCCACCCTCCCCACCTGGCACCCTTCCCACCTCCTTATCCTCCCTCACTCCCCACCCGCACCCCTCACTGCTCCTCTGACTCCCGGCTAGGAACAGCCCCGGTGCCTGAGGTGGGGCTGGAGAGGGGAAGCTGGTGACGCCCAGGTAATGGGCCGGCGGCCGCGTCTGGTTTCTGGGTGCTTCAGCTGCAAGAGGCATGCCCCCCGCAGCGCCCAGTGTGTCCCTGCACCTCCGACCCCTCCTCTGGCGTCTTGCGGGGGCAGGCAGCAGCCACACTCATTTCCTTGCATCATGATGCCGGAAGTCCGAGGCAGCGGCTTGCCGGACGGACGGTGGAGGGAAAGGTGCGCCGGCCCCGGACAGGAGCGGGGGCTTTGCCTGGTGCCGGTTACGTGCCCTGTTTCTCCGCCGGATCGGGCTCCGGAGGCAGAGCCTGCACCGCGGTGCCTGGGACCGTCTTCACACCCCGTGCGAGCGAGGGCGGCTCAGCCGCGTGGGGCGGATGGGGCGCAGGCTTCCTTCGGTTCAGTAGCACCGTGATCTCGCGGTGGTGGGGGGGGGTGGGGACAGGCCCCGGGGAGCAGGGCACCCTCCTCACCTTGTCCGGTGGCTGCGGCCTCTCGGGGCCTGGGAGTGGCTTGTCAGGGAAGGGCCTCCTGGGATGGCTGAGCCCTTCTGCTTTCCCAGCCCGTGCTCCTGGTGGGGCTCTGGGACCCTGTGGGTGGGGTTGTACTTGGATTCGCTGAGATTGACAGTCAAGGTTAAAAGCGTTACGTCCCTGCCGTGGGCCCGGTCCCATGCTGGATAGAGTGTAGTTAGTCCTTGGGTATCTACAAAGACCACGACACGGATGCTACCTGGTCACTGTCCTAGCAGGCCCTGGGGACACAAAGTTGGAGGCACACACTAGATGCCCAATAAATGCGCAAAGACATCAAATCAGCACGGTTAGCTTAATTCCTGAAGACCATGAAGCTCAGAGAGAGCTGGGTGGTGTGGATCACTGGAATGATGGAGAATAAGGACACAGACATGGAGATGTGAGAATCATGGCACTTACAGTCCCATTATAGCTGCTCAGGCGCGTGCAGCGGCTGGCCGGGTGTGTGCGCCGGGAGCCAGAGGCAGAGGCGCGGGCTGCTGCCGGGGCTGCCGGGGGACTCCCGCAGCGGGCGGGAGGGTGGGTCACTGCCCCCCGAGGCCCTCTGAGCTTCAGGTCAGCCAGGGCCGCCTGCGAGCCCCGCGGACTCCTCCCAGAGGTTGGGTGTCTGTCCTGCTGTCCGCAGCCTCGGGAAGGACATGGGTCCTGTTTCATTTCAGCATCTTCTGCTTCGCAGTCGCTTCCCGCCCGGCCTGCGGGTCAGGGCCCACTGGAGGCGTGGACACGGCAGTGGGCATGCTCACCCCTTGCCCTGCAGAAAGGACAGCGTTTAGAAACAGGATTCAGTTTCTTAACTGGGAACTCACTTCCTGTTTCTAACACTGTGTTTGTCCCATGAGCAGTTATAGGGAGCCCTTTACTTGGGGGTGCGCTGTCTGTCTAAGTAGGTTATGATGTTATGACTCTCCTCCTCACCCTGGTCAGGTGTGCTGTGACCATTCGACAAAGAACACGGGTTCATAGACAGGCACCAGAATTTACACGCAGACACACACACGGAGGTCCAGACGAAGTGACCCGTGCCACAGACCGTCTGGGAATGATGTCATGTTTTCGTTTTCATGGATCCAGAAGTCATGCTAAGAATCAGTGGGCTGTTATTATAAAAAGGCAGATGTGCCCTGGCTGGTTCGGCTCAGTGGATAGAGAGTCAGCCTGCGGACTGAAGGGTCCCAGTTTGATTCCGGTCAAGGGCACATGCCCGGGTTGTGGGCTTGATCCCCCGTAGGGGGCGAGCAGGAGGCAGCCGATCAATGATTCTCTCTCATCATTGATGTTTCTATATCTTCCTTTCTCTCCCTTCCTTTCTGAAATCAGTAATATATATATATATATATATATATATATATATATATATATAATAAAAATAAATAAAAAGGCAAATGTGGGATTGGCTTCAGAAATAAATATCTGAGCTCTGGCTGGTGTGGCTCACTGGATAGAGCGTCAACCTACAGACTGAAGGGCAGGTGCGATTCCCGTCAAGGGCACATGCCCGGGTTGCGGGCTTGATCCCCAGTAGAGGGTGTGCAGGAGGCAGCCGATCAATGATTCTCTCTCATTGATGTTTCTATCTCTCCTTTCCTCTCTGAAATCAATAAAAATGTATTTTAAAAGATAAATAAATAAATATCGGAGACTGTGGGACAGTGGGGTGAACAGCTTTAAAGAGCGCGTTCCTGCCTTCACGCGGTGCATGTCCGTGACCCTGTGCCACGTGCTGGCGATACGGGGCCACGTGGAAGGGCTGCCCCGGGACAGGGAGGCCTCGGGGGAGTGGCCTCAGGACAGGCTACTCTGGGGAGGTGGCCTTTGATCTGAAGGTTGAAAAGGAACCAGAGTTCCAGGCAGAGGGACCACATGCAGCGGTCCTGAGGCAGGGGTGTGCGGGGTGTTCAAGGGGCAGACAGGTCCATGGAGCCAGACAGAGTGAGGGGAGGCGGGACAGGGGGAGCTGGGGAGACAGAGGGGAGGCGGGACAGGGGGAGCTGGGGAGACAGAGGGGAGGTGGGACAGGGGAGCTGGGGAGACAGAGGGGAGGTGGGACAGGGGAGCTGGGGAGACAGAGGGGAGGTGGGACAGGGGGAGCTGGGGAGACAGAGGGGCGGTGGGACGGGGGAGCTGAGGAGACAGAGGGGCGGTGGGACGGGGGGCTGGGGAGACAGAGGGGAGGTGGGACAGGGGGAGCTGGGGAGACAGAGGGGCGGTGGGACAGGGGGAGCTGGGGAGACAGAGGGGAGGCGGGACAGGGGGAGCTGGGGAGACAGAGGGGCGGTGGGACAGGTGGGGCTGGGGAGACAGAGGGGAGGCGGGACAGGGGGAGCTGGGGAGACAGAGGGGAGGTGGGACAGGGGAGCTGGGGAGACAGAGGGGAGGTGGGACAGGGGAGCTGGGGAGACAGAGGGGAGGTGGGACAGGGGGAGCTGGGGAGACAGAGGGGCGGTGGGACGGGGGAGCTGAGGAGACAGAGGGGCGGTGGGACGGGGGGCTGGGGAGACAGAGGGGAGGTGGGACAGGGGGAGCTGGGGAGACAGAGAGGAGGTGGGACGGGGGAGCTGAGGAGACAGAGGGGCGGTGGGACGGGGGGCTGGGGAGACAGAGGGGAGGTGGGACAGGGGGAGCTGGGGAGACAGAGGGGCGGTGGGACAGGTGGGGCTGGGAGACAGAGGGGAGGTGGGACAGGGGGAGCTGGGGAGACAGAGGGGAGGTGGGACAGGTGGGGCTGGGGAGACAGAGGGGCGGTGGGACAGGTGGGGCTGGGGAGACAGAGGGGAGACGGGACAGCTGGAGCTGGGGAGACAGTGGAGGTGGGACAGGTGGGGCTGGGAGACAGAGGGGCGGTGGGACAGGGGGGGCTGGGAGACAGAGGGGCGGTGGGACGGGGGAGCTGGGGAGACAGAGGGGCGGTGGGACAGGGGGGGCTGGGAGACAGCCCCCGGTCTGGCTCTAAGAGGATTGAGCCTCTCCCTCCGGGAGGCTGGGACAGGTGCAGAGTGGCCTGGGAGCGGCCCGTGCTCCCTGTGGGGGAAGCACGCCTGCCTGATTTCTGACCCTGGTTCTAGCATCACCACGTTTTCAAGGTGATCATCATTCCTTCCGCTTCCAAATGCCCACAGAGAGGACGCGGCCTGTCGTCCCCCCAGGCCTGGCAGGACCCAGCCAGACTGTTTGTTTTTGCCGGAAGGGGAAGTGGGTCAGGCTGTTTGGCAGTTCAGGCATGGAGTCCCGGTTCTATTGCAGGCCCTGGTCTCCATGGAAATGAAAACTAGTGTTTGTCATGCCTGTTCCTGGACTGAATTCCAAACTCTGGGCTGAACAGAAGTTGCAGGAAAGCCCGGGTGGGGGTGGGATGAGGAGGCCCTGCGTTGGGGGGGAGAGCTCTCCTCGGGGTGAGCGGGAATGGCCAACGGCATGCCCGGCCCGGCCTCCCCCGCGCCCCCGGACCGCGTGCCCGCACCAGGGAGACGGAAGTTCTGCTCTTCTCGCTCGGCCAGGGCTTTCTGTGGGCCTTGCCCTCGTGGTAGTTGGTCATAAATTCATCCACCGAAGCCACGGCTGGGGCTTCCCCCACAACCAGGAATTCATTCCAGGCGTAAGTGGGTCTCTAAGGAGAAAGTGTCTGGGTTTCAATCAGCTGGACGCGGCGTAGGTGGGCTCTGCCACCTTCCATTCCCTGCGAGACTGAAAGAAATTGTCCAGACTTGGCCTCGGTACTTGGACAAGCCAGGGAAGGAGGAACGGGTGAGGAGCTTGCTGCGCACGGGCAGCGCCCTTCTTCGTCCACAGTGTAGACAGAGACAGTGCCAGCCAGGGACCGAGCCGGAGAGCGGGCGGCCTGGCCAGGGGGCCCTGTGGCCGATGTCCGGTGGCCGGTGGCTGGTTAGTGAGCTGGAGAGCTGCCCGGGGCGGAACGGGAGTGAGTCCTGGTTCCACCTTCTTGTTCCACATTCCAGGACAGAGGGGCCGTCCCTGAACCGTGTGCACTTTACCCAGAGGCCCCTGGGGAGCCCCGGCAGTGTCCACAAGTCCCCACACCGAGTACAGCACGCTCCTCTCCCGGGTGCTCTCGGGGCAGCTCAAGGAGCCCGTTCTGTGACGGGCATGCTGTGAGCTGCGGGAGGAGAGGCGTCATCTCAGGAGCGCCTGCCCGGCTGAAAAGCACCTGCTGGGCATCCGACCAGGGGCGCCGGGCGCTGCTCCTGCTGCGGGTCCGACCAGGGGCGCCGGCTGCTGCTCCTGCTGGGCATCCAACCAGGGGCGCCGGGCTGGCCGTGGGGCGCAGCAATAGCGGAGACCCCCGCTCCGTGGTCACGAACTGTGAAAGCATGCAGGGGCCCCGCCCTCTTTCCCTTCGCTTGTCAAAGAGAAAAGTGACAGCAGCCGACACAACAGCCGTCCGGTGTGAATGAGTCACAAACACGCCTTTTTGGTCAGGTTGACGAGAAGTCTGTTTTGGTGCCACGGATTTCAGTCATCGGAGATGAGCCATGAGGGGGAAGAGGCCGACATGGCTGCTCGGCGCCGTTACTAAAGGCAACAGCAAAAGCGTGTGTCCCGGACGCCCGTGGCCGTGCTGCCGCCGGGTGGCCACGTGCGACCCCGAGCTCGCTCCCTCAGGGGACCGGCCCCCGCGGCAGAGCTGCGCAGGGTTAGCTCCCAGGCGACGGGGTGACCGCAAAGAGTGGGCTCCAGGCGTGGTCCCGGGAGCTCCTCTTAGGGGAGCAGTAGTCCATGTCTCACCCTTTCGAACCCAGCCCCATCCAACACCCTAAAAAGTGGGGGAGCACTGGGCGTTGCCTGTGCAGCTGCCTGTAAACCCTGGGGGCAGCCCTGCCCCCTCTGGACGGCCCCCCACGCCCTCGGCACCGGGCTCTCCCGGGTTCCTGCGCCGGCGGCTTGACTTCCGTGGGTAAAGGGGCCGAGACCGGGAAGTCCAGGATGCTACAGCAGGCAGAGAGCGGGCCTGGCAGGTGTTTCTATCAGGTGGCTTGGTGTTGTGCTTTCTAAGGAGGAGGGTACAAGGGGGGTTGGGGGCCCGCTGGGATTTGGGATTTGGGCCATTTCCCCCTCTGCACGGTGCTGGCTGGGTCTGTCTGCCCACCTGCGTGCTGTGGCTTTAAGAGGGTACAGACCTGCTGAGCGGCAGGCAGGAATGCCGAAAGGAGCCCGGTAAACTAAGCTGAACTGAGAACCTGTGTAGGTAGACAGCCGGCACGGAGGCATGTGCAGGAGCGTGTAAATTTCATGCAAATGTTATGCAAATACACCTGGTCCTTCTGGCTCAGACACCTGAGCATGTGCTGTGGGAGAATTCGTGGGGAGCTGGCGAGTTCGCGTGATGCTTGCAGTGATGTTGGAAGGGACTGGGAGGAGTATGGATGTGTCTTCGGAATTGGCTCGGGATGGGAGGTGACATCATCCCACCGGGTGCTGAGTGGCCGCCGGACCCTGAGACGGCATCTCCCAGCTCAGCCGCGGCAGCTCCGGGCTCCGCACCAGGGCAGGTGTGTGCCGCGTCCGCTGTCTCTCTGCTCAGCGAGTCCCCCCAGTGGTAGATGCCGCCGAGCAGCCGACACACTCTCGGAGCTGGTGCCCGTTTCTGCCCTCTGGGGCGGGCACAACGCTGACTCCTGATCCTGTAAGACACGTCCTTGGGACAGTGACCCTCACGTTCCAGCGGCAGCCGGTAGCTGTGGTGCTGATTTAACACGCAGGCTCGTTGACCACCCCCGGAATGGTCGCCAATTGGGGGGGAGGGTGCTGGGGTTCTGTGCTTTCAGGAGCCACCCAGTGTACCTGCTCCCCGCTGTGGGGTGATGCTTGGGAGGGGAGGGGGCAAGGATCCGTGTTCCACACGTCACAGAGAGGAACAAAGACGTCTGTGATAATAAGGCCTCAGTAATACTGAGCACCCATGTTCCAAGCACTGCACCAAATATCGTACTTATGTTACTGCATTTAACCATCGTCCTGCGAGGTAGGTATTAGTCTCTCTCATTCATCCGATAAGAAAAGGGAGGCTTAGAGGCCAAGGTCACCCAGCAGGGGCAGAGCTGGGCTCAGCCTGAGCCTGCGGGGCCCGAGCAGGCCTCAGTGAGCGAGCGTCTCCTCTGAACTGGCTTTCTGCCTTTTTAAGTGGCCTCTTGTGGGCTCGGTGCCCGGGAGCATCGGGCGGCTTAACGAGTGAGCAGTGCCTGGGGGAGCGAGTCCAGCTCTGCTTGATCACCCAGGTGGTCGCAGGGCTGGGCTTTCGAGGTGGGGGAACAGGAGTGAACAGGAGGTGCCAGGACTGGGGAGGGGTCCCTCCTGGGAGTGAGCGGGAAGGAAGGGGCAGGGTGGAGAGTGGGAGGCGCAGGGTGTGGGCAGCAGGTACATGTTCTGTGATCTCTGGGGCAGAAGGAACGGGTTTCTTTGAAGACAAGTTACCGTGATGAGGACCTCGGGGACATTGCCGACCTACTCCGTCTGCTCGGGCTCTGCTTCTGAGCAGTGCAGGGGCGGCTGGCCAGGAGCCGGCTTGCCCACAAGACCTGCCTGTGTCCGCGGGGCGGAGGGTGGGAGAGAAAGCCGAGCCCAGCGGTGGGGGCTCCCCGCCCCGGGGTGGGGTGGGAGGTGCTGCAGTCGCTGCAGAAGGCCCGGGAGCCTTTGTCCTCGTTCCACATGCCCCCGTTTTCCAAGGACTTCCGCCCGGCGTCGCTCCAGGGAGTGGGATCAGGTTGTCGATCAGGATGAGGTGCTGTGGTCAGGCTGAAGGAAGCACTATTTGCTAGCCAGGTAACCGGGAGGAGTAGAGCAGGCTTTGTTGGAGATCTCAAGAATAGGAGGGATGGGAGGGAGGGACCTCTGCCCGCCCCGCCCCCGGCCAGGGGCTGCAGGTGGCCGGCGGTCCCATGGGCCTTTGTGGGGAGAGTTGACTACAGGAATCCCTTTCATGCGTGTTTTGCTTCAATCACACCATTTCTGGTGATGCTCTGTGAGTCCAGGCCTCCATCCTTCCCGGGACCGTTCTCTCCTCTCCTATCATGCCCTTCAGCTCCTAACTCTAACACATTTTTCTGAATTTGGCTTAAGTCTCAGTGCCATATTCTTTTTAAAACGATATTTTTATTGATTTCAGAGAGGAAGGGAGAGAGAGATAGAAACATGAACGATGAGAGAATCACTGATCGGCTGCCTCCTGCACGCCCCACACTGGGGATCGAGCCCACAACCCGGGCCTGTGCCCTGACTGGGAATTGAACCGTGACCTCCTGGTTCATGGGTCCACGCTCAACTGAGGCACACCGGCCGGGCAAGGGCCGTGTCCTTAAGGAAGCCTTTCTTGGTCTCTCGAGCCCGGCCAGGACTCCCTCGCTCTCTCCTGTCGCCACTCATCGCTGATGTTGAAATGCCAGGAGCGGGAACGTCCACGCAGGTCCTCGCCCTCCCGCGTGGACGCAGCGCCCGGCTCTGGCCCGGTGCTCAGCAGACGCTGTGGAAGGAAGACCAGACGTGACGTCACGTTTCCAGGGTCAGGCCCTTGGCCGCCTGTTTCTCAGGTTTCTCATAAGTGACGTGCGAGTTGGGTGTATTAATTCTAAACTCCGGAAGGGGATCTTCGTCCACCAGCCCCTTCGTTAGCGGTCTTCCTTCCCTTTCTGTAGCAAATCTGCCGTCAGTTTTGGCTTTAAAATGCCAAGCTTTTGGCCCCAAAGCGGCCAGAGGTGGCCTCTGAAAATGGTTCGCCCTTCACTAGACCCAGAAAACCCCACGGAATCATGCAAATCAAGGGGCTCAAGTCTTCGTGTTCGCTTTAAGAACACACGTGAAGCCGAAACCGGTTTGGCTCAGTGGATAGAGCGTCGGCCTGCGGACTGAAAGGTCCTAGGTTCAATTCTGGTCAAGGGCATGTACCTTGGTTGCGGGCACATCCCTGGTGGGGGGTGTGCAAGAGGCAGCTGATCGATGTTTCTCTCTCATCGATGTTTCTAACTCTCTATCCTTCTCCCTTCCTCTCTGTAAAAAATCAATAAAATATATTTAAAAAAAAAAAAAGAACACATGTGAACTGCCCAGGCCGTCAAGGGCATGCAGATTCGAAAAGCCACCACGTGTCTGAAGGAGGGCCCTTTAAGAAGCAGGCGGCGCCATCCCGTCGTTACAGAGGTGGAGTCGGGGTGTGCCCAGGCCGAGCGGTGGGCTGGACACGGCCGGTGGCCCAGGAGGTGCTGACTGTGTGCTGCACAAGCTTAACAACCAGAGGGCGATGCTGAGCTTCCGGGTTTCGGTGCAGACTCTTTGGTCGTCGAGCACATTCAGGTGAACAAAGCTCCTGAGATGCGAGATGTGGCGTAGAACCTACAGAGCCCGCGGGCAGGTTAACCCACGTGAGCTCTCCCTGCAAAGGCCAGACTGTCCCTCAGCCAGAGGAGGGTGCACAGAAGAAAAAGATCTCCCAGAAGAAACAAAAACATTTGGCCCGGAGTAAACTCAGCATAAAGTAAATCTAGTAAAAGTAAAAGTAAAAATAAACCCCGAGATTTTGACATATAATGCAACACTGTTATCAGTAATGGTGGCAGGATCAGATTGGAGTTTGTGTGAAAGACACAGTACTGTAGGTTATGAGAGACACGGGAACCTTTTTTAATCCTCACCCAAGGATATATTTATTGATTTTGAGAGAGAGAGGAAGGAAGGGGGGGGGGAGAGAAAAGAGAGAGAGAGAGAGAGAGGAACCTTGACCAGTTGCCTCCCATATACGCCCCAACTGTGGATCAAACTGAAACCTAGGTATGTGCCCTGCCTGGGAATCGAGCCCGTAACCTTCTGGTGTGTGGGGTGCTCCAACCAACTGAGCCAGCCACCCAGGGCTGGAATTGGTTTTATTTGCTCAGCGGGATCCAAAGCCATCCTATCTAATAAAAGAGTAATATGCAAATTGACCGTCACTCCAAGCCACAAGATGGCCACCCCCATGTGGTCAAAGAAGGCTACCCCCATGTGGACAGAAGATGGCCACCACAAGATGGCCTGCAGGGGAGGGCAGTTGCGGGGGACCAGGCCTGCAGGGGAGGGCAGTTGTGGGCAATCAGGCCAGCAGGGAGGGCAGTTAGGGGTGACTGGGCCAGCAGAGGAGGGCAGTTGTGGGGACCAGGCCTGCAGGGGAGGGCAGTTGTGGGAGACCAGGCCTGCAGGGGAGGGCTGTTGGGGGGAACCAGGCCTGCAGGGGAGGTCAGTTGGGGGAGGGGGGACCAGGCCTGCAGGGGAGAACTGTTGGGGGGGACCAGGCCAGCAGATGAAGGTAATTGGGGGAGACCAGGCCAGTAGGGGAGAGCAGTTGCGGGGGGGACCAGGCCTGCAGGGGAGGGCAGTTGGGGGGGCAGGCTTTCAGAGGAGGGCAGTTAGGAGTGACCATGCCAGCAGGGGAGGGCAGTTAAGGTTGACAGGGCCAGCAGGGGAGGGCAGTTGGGGATGACCAGGACTGCAGAGGAGGACAGTTAGGGGCAACCAGACTGGCAGGGGAGGCCAGTTAGGGGTGATCAGGCCAGCAGGGGAGCAGTTAGGTGTCGATCAGGCTGGCAGGGGAGTTTTTAGGGAGTGATCAGGCTGGCAGGCAGAAGCGGTATGGGGCAGTCAGGCAGAGGCAGGTGACCGGTTTGGAGCCGGGCCTAAACGGGTGGTTGGACATCCCTCAAGGGGTCCCAGATTGGAGAGGGTGCAGGCTGGGCTGAGGGACAACCCTCCCCCACCCCTGTGCACGAATTTCGGATAATGGGCTGCCTGTAAAAAGAGTTTCCGACTTGAGCGAGTCTAGCAGTGATTTTTCTGAGTTGGAACTTAGCTCCGAAGCTTCTGTGTGGTGCAGGTGGGGGGACTTGGGGGAGGAACCGTGGAGGCGTAGCCATGGAAGAGGGTGGTCCGAAGTGAGGAATTTACATTTAGAAGCAACATAGAGGACGGAGGGAAGACGAGGCAGGAGGTCGGCTTCTTTTCTCTCTTCATCCAGCTCCCCAGCCAGCCCAGCAAACACCCATTTTTGAATACTTGGCTCTGAGAAACTCGATAATCAGATAGGCCCACGTTTCACCTCCGGTCCTGCCCCTTGCCCGTCTGTGGGACTTGGGGTGAATCAATCAGTCAGAAATTCAATGTTATCAACTGAGAAAGAAGACTGATGGTAACGTCCATTAACGCTTCCGAGGCTGGTTGAGACGATTAAATAAGATAACACGTGATGAATGCTTGGTGCTGTGCCGGGGATTGTTAGACGTCCATAAAGGATTTGCTCTTTTGTTACTATGAACAGGCCGGGATTAGGTTTGGGAGAGGTCGTGGTGCTGGCGTTGTTAATGCCGTGGCTATGAAGGCCTTCGCCAGCCAGAGTCAAACAGCCGACCTGAGCGCGCACAGCCCCGAGCATCGCCCTGGGCTACCTGGGAGGGGCAGGGAGTGTTAATGCTTAATCACGTCAGAGGTGGAGATTCGGAGAACTTTCTGGAGAAGGTGGGGTTTGAGATGGACCTTAAAGGATGAACCGGACTCCACCCAGGGGGTCGGTAAGGAGGGGAAGGACGACGAGTGAGCGGATGGATGGCATGGAGTCAGGAGGGAGCAGACTGAGAACCACACTAAGAAAGCGGCCGGAGATAAGTCGGACTAAAACACAGGAGCTCTCAGAGGCAGGAGGTAAAGCGTCTAAATATAGGTGAGTGTCCATCCTTTCAGTAGAGAACTTGGAGCTCCATTCTGAGGATTTTAGACTTTAATGGATGCTGGTAGGGGGCGGGAGGTAGTATTGGGCTTATATTCAGACAGACTTAAGGACAAGGTTATGAGTGGGTATGGAAGAGAAGGAGATGGAGGCGGACACTTAGGCTATTGCAGTCGGCTAGCCAGAGGCATTGACCTGCCTTGCTGCCCGGGGAGGGGGGGGGGGGCGGGGGGGGGAGGCAGCAGGGGCTGGGAGCGTCCCTGAAGTACCACTGACCGGCTCAGTGACTGGTGCTTATGGGGTGAGCTGGAAGAGGTGGGTTTGCAGCCTGAGAGACCAGGGAGTGATCATGCTGTTGAGAAGGGGGGAGGACGGGGGATGGTTTTCAGTGGGTGGTGCTCCGGGGACATTGGGGACCTTGTGGAGGAAATGTCCTGGCCGCAGACTGTGCCCTGGAGCTGGGAGCGGGCGGAGCTAGGCGGCAGGTGGGGTCCTTGCTTGGGGGCAGAGTTGGAGGCACAGGAGCGGGAGCGGGCGGGCGCATCTTTGGAGAAGGACCGCATTTCTTCTCCGGTAGCCGAGGAGCCCGCGGCCCAGGCAGGACGATACGGGAGGCGTGTGTCACCAGGGGGAGGAGGTTTTCAGGAACGTGGGTGATTAGGTCTTACAAGCATCAAGATTAAAGTGACAAGTGACCCCTACGCTGTGCGTTGACCTTTTGAAAGCATTTTAGGCCCCGTGGGTGGCTGAGGTGGGGCCGCCGAGGTGGGGCCCCGGGGATGAGGAAGTCCTGGACATTCGGCTGGAGGGCTGATAGTCCCTGTGGTGTGGAGGTTGGAGTGAGTTTCCTCTGAGTAAGAATGTGTTGCCCAGCCCTTGCCTGCATGTCTCCTCCTCAGCGATTCGGGGGACAGAGATCGCCCCGTTCCTGAGCCCGGAATCCCGCGGAAGAGGTGCCTTGTCGAGGACGGGCAGGAGCCAGGCTGTGGGGCGTGCTCGGGGCCAGCCGCACGGCCGAGCTCCTCAGCAGAGCTGGGGTTGGGCGGAGTTCCTGGCTGGTCCTCGGCTCCGTGATCCCAGGAGCCAGTTTAAAACCTGGAGAACTTGGCTGCGGTGGCCCGTGGCCCGGAGCGAGGAGCTGCCCGGAAGTGAGCCCCGGGGTCTGCCCGGGGCGCTGGGGCCGGGGCGCGGGGAGCTCAGCGTTCCCCGGGGAAAGGAGCAGGCCTCTCGGGGTAGGTTTGTGGTCGTGAAGCGGGTCGGAGTCCGAGGATGGGCGAGGCCGGAAGAGCCTCATTTTTAAATCACAGTCAATGTCGGTAGAGCGAGTGAGTTCCTAAATGTAAACTCTGTTTCGAGGTGGAGTTAGACACGCTGCTGTCTTCACGCCTCCTGGTCACACCTGCCCCTCTCCTCCCTGCTCTCCTTCCAGCCCTCCACGCGTTCTCCCCAGAAGTTAGTGCGATGCGCCCCCACCCCCGCCTCATCCACGCCCTCCTGCCCGGCCCGCTGGTTTGGGCTTCGGGCTTCCTTCCATTCTCTCCGCTGAGGCTCCCGGTGGAGGTTTCTGCGGAAAGGGGCCTGGTTTTCACTGCAAATGGGTCCCACGGGGCACCTGAGGTCGCAGCTGGGTCTCTATGCAAATGACAGGTCCCTCCCTGCACTTGCCTTGCTTCGGGATCCCCAGAGGCGCCCAGAGCCGACCCTGCTCTCCGCTGCCGCCCAGTGGGCCAGGGGACCCTTGGCTTCCCTCTCCCACTGCGCTTTGGCGTTCCAGTCTCACTGTCCTTCGCTTCCACAGTCTTCACCTTCTCCTCTTTCCACCTCTTCCTCCTCTCAGAGCAAAGCAAACACCGATGAGAGCTTGACTGCACTCGGTTCGTTCCCTCCCTTTTCGGGTCTTTCCTTCTGTTCCGTTAAGAAACAAGCCAGTATCCGATGGCAGGTGCTGGCGCTGCTCCTGAGGGTTGCTGTCCACGAGTGTGGCCCTGGGGCGTGCAGGGTGCCTGCTGGACAGGAGCCGGGGAGGCGCGTCACGCGGACGTGAGAGCGGCGGCGGCTTTGTGTTCGTCTTTCCGGGGCTGGGAACACACCGATGGGGCTTACAGGGAGACAGTGCGGTGGGGTGAGCTCCAAGTCCGAAGAGCCGAAGTTTGGCTTCTCTTTGCCACACGTTGGTCTTAATTTTTAAAATAAGGATTAAAGCCCTGGCTGGTGTGGCTCAGTGGATAGAGCGTTGGCCTGCGGACTGAAGGGTCCCAGGTTCGATTCCGGTTAAGGGCACATGCCCGGGTTGTGGGCTTGATCCCCAGTAGGGGGCATGCAGGAGGCAGCTGATCCGTGATTCTCATCATTGATGTTTCTATCTTTCCCTCTCCCTTCCTCTCTGAAATCAATAATATATATATATGTATATGTATATGTATATGTATGTATATGTATATGTATATAAATATATATATATTATATACTTTAAAAATGATTAAAATAAAATAGGCATTATGGCATTTCTCACTACTGCCCCGGTGGAATGACTTAAGAACCCAGTGAAATAATACGTATGTGAATGATTTGAAATAGGATGCTTTATATGGGTAACTATCTCCCAATCAAAATGTGAAACTGGATTGGCAGCGTGTGTGGATGGGCTGATAGTATTACCTAACCTCTAAGTCAGGGGTCCGCAAACTTTTTAAACAGGGGCCAGTTCACTGTCCCTCAGACCGTTGGAGGGCTGGACTATAGTTTAAAAAAAAACTACGAACAAATTCCTATGCACACTGCTAAGTCGGCTGCTAAGCAGGACAGGCAGTGGCGGCAGAAACACCCGGCGGGCCGGATAAATGTCCTCGGCGAGCCGCATGTGGCCCGCGGGCCGTAGTTTGAGGACCCCTGCTCTAATGAGTCCTGCACCCTTAACTCTGTTTTCTCCTGGACAGTTCTTGGCATACAGTCGGGGCTCTGACAGTATTTAGGTGGATGGACAGATGATGGTTGGAGGGATGGTGGGTGGGTGAAGGGATGGTGGGTGGATGGATTGGATGGTGGGTGGGTGGAGGGATGGTGGGTGGATGGATGGGATGGTGGGTGGGTGGAGGGATGGTGGGTGGATGGATGGGATGGTGGGTGGGTGGAGGGATGGTGAGTGGGTGGGTGAAGGGATGGTGGGTGGGTGTGTGGGTGGAGGGATGGTGAGTGGGTGTGTGGGTGGAGGGATGGTGGGTGGGTGGGTGGAGGGATGGTGGATGGGTGGGTGGAGGGATGGTGGATGGGTGGGTGGATGGGTGGGTGGATGGGTGGTGGGACGGTGGAGAGGTATCTATTTGGCCCGCTTACCCCTTCCTAGCCCTGTTTCCGTTTCACAATGACACCACCGCCCTCTGTTGGCCAGCAGCAGGATTGCAGAGCAGTGAGTGTAGCTGGCCCTTTTCTCCCTCTCTCCCTAGCCCCAAACTCGGGGACCTGCCTTGGCACTCGTCACTCAGGGCTGTCTTCCCTCCTCCTCCCCCCCCCCACCTGCCCCCCTGCCCCTGCAGCACTGCCAGTAACTCGAACCGCAGCTCGCCGGCCTGCTCCCCCGTCCTGCGGAAGCGGTCCCGCTCCCCCACCCCGCAGAGCCCGGACGCAGACGCCATGGTGGAGAAGGGCTCGGACCACTCCTCGGACAAGTCCCCCTCCACGCCCGAGCAGGGCGTGCAGCGCAGCTGCTCCTCGCAGTCCGGCCGGAGTGGAGGCGGCAAGAACTCCAAGGTGAGCCGGGTCCCTGTCCTGGACGCCGCTCGCTGCTCAGCTGACGCGGGGAGCGTGGTGTTGGAGGGGCGGCGAGGTGATCGCCCTTCCTGAGGGGCCCGGGTGACTGACAGGCCTAGTGTCCCCAGAGTGTCCTGGCTCAGTGGGGTGGGGGGGGCGGCAGGGAGCCCTCCTTACGTTCCATCCTCCCGCTGAGCGCTCAGGGAAGGCTGGAGCTGGTCGCGACCCCATGGAGGAGCGGGGGCCTCACACCCGGAGGCTGGGAGGGGCTCCGGGACTCAGGACGGGTCTGTCTTCTCTTTTTTTAAAAATTTCAGAGAGGGAGAGAGAGACATCCACAATGAGAGAGAATCATGGATCGGCTGCCTCCTGCACGCCCCACACTGGGGATCGAGCAGGTGCCCTGACCGGGACTTGAACCCTGACTTCCTGGTTCATGGGTCGACGCTCTTGCTGCTTTTAGCCTCCGCCCTGGCCTCACGTGGTCTCCCTTTGGTGACATCCGTGTGATGCTCATCTGTCCGGGAAGATGGGACAGGGCCCCGCCCTCCCTCCCAGGCGTGGCACCACCATGAGCACCAGCTGTGCCTGCGGACGGGCGTGGGGGAGCCCGGGGCCTGGGCTGCTCACGGGGCCGAGAGTCCCTGCCCCTCAGCCTGGGGGAGAGGAGGTTGCTGTGGGCCCGGGGCGGGCTGGGGTCCGGGAGGCACGGGACCTGCCTCCACCAGAATCTGCCTTTTGACTTCTCGTTCCTCCTCTCCCCCTCGCCACACCCCTCCTCTGCACGCACGGCCTCAGTCGCACAGGCGCCTCTCCAAAGTAAGGCTCCCGTCTGCGTGGCTCCTCCGCCCCCGTGTCTGTAGTGCGCTGCGCCCCCCCCCCCCCCCCCCCCGCCTCCTGGCCCGTGTCTTGCTTGGTCCCTTTCCCAGGGGCCCGCCCGCTGCCAGGGCCCGCGGCCTGACGACCGAGGGCGAGGGGCTGGTTCCCTGCACCCAGGCCCCGCCCCCCACGTCTCTGCCTGCTCCCCAACACTGCCTGGGGCTGGGGACCTGCCCCCTGACACGCCCCCTGGAAGCAGAGTCCTTGGGGAAGGGAGCTCTGTCCACCTGGGCCTCGGCCCGACCCCCTGGATCTGCTTTGGTGGGTGATTCCTGATCCCTGGGGAGTCGGCTGAGGGTCCCGGGTCCCACAGATGAGTTCCGGGGGCTGGAGAGGGACTCCTTCCCTCCGCCTCCCACGGGGAGCTCTCCGTCTGAGCACCCTCGCCACCCCACCGCCGCCGCTCCTGTTCCCAGACGGCGGAGGTCAGAGGGGAACTCCTCCCAGAAGCCACCGGGGCTGCTGGACGTGGCGTGGCCCCGCGGGCTCTGCAGGCCGGGGAGGCGGCGCCAGAGTCGCTCAGGCCCCAGGACCTGAGGCCGAGGACCGTGGGCCAGGGGAGGGGAGCGGCGGGGGTAGAATGGCAGGGCCGGCTGGCACACCGTGGGGCAGCGGGCGGATGGAGCCTGAGGAAGAGAAAGCCGAGGCTGAAGTCGTGGTCTGTCAGGGTTTGGGGGGGGCGGCTGCTGTCCTTCCTCGTCCTGCAGGGCGTCCTGCGGGCTGAGGGCAGCCTGGTTCCGGCTGTTCCTGGCGCTGTGGGCCGTGGGCCGTGGGCCATGGGCTGCACGGGGAGAAGGCCCCGGAGGGAGGGGCAGGGGAGGCTGGGGACGGGGCAGGCTTGTCTGGCCACAGGGTGTGAGGTGGCCTCTGTCCCCCCTCTTGAGCGCCTCACGCCTCTGGCGGGGAGAGGGCGGAGGTGGCCGCGTGGGCATCAGGTGCTCCCTCTCTGTTCCGCCCTCAGCCTTGGCACACGCTTCCACCCGAGGGTGCAGCTCTCGGCTTCCCGGCCCTCTCGCCCTGCACCCGGCGGGCACCTGCTGGTGTCCTCAGTGACCAGGGCACTTCCGGGGCCCCTGGCGTCACCTGTCGGGCGAGGCGCGCGCCGGGAGAGCGGATTGTCCTGAGTGGGGCCTGGAGGAGTGGAGGAGTGTGAGCGCCAGGCTCCCGTCCCGGCAGAGCACAGTCCGAGAGGGAGGTCAGACACCACCCGACTGCCCACAGCCACGCCGAGGTGGGCCCGGGAGGAGGGTGCTCCCTGAATCCAGAGGCAGGAGACCCCGTGTGCGTGGGGGAGCCGGCCCTGAGCCAGGCCAGGCGCTGAGCTTCTGGAGAGGCCCGCGGAGGGGCCCACGCTGGGCGTGAACTGAGTGTCAGTCTGGGCCCTTCCCCGGAGCCGCAGAGGGAGGGGACGGGACGCAGAGCTGGGCTGCGGCAGCTCCTGGCCCCGTGGACACTCGGAGTTCCCGGCTTTGATAGCCGCCTCCCCCCGGCTTCTCTCACCGTCACCACCATCGCCACCAGCGCCACGAGCCTCCAAGCGCAGTTAGACTCAGACTGACTGGCGGCGGGCGTGCCCACCACGCCGTGGCAGCAGCGGGGCGCTCGGGGACATGCGTGTGGGCCACCTGGTCTGGATAGGAATCCGGTTCTGCACAGGGCGGTGCCTGGAGCAGAGAGTGAGGAAGAGCTGCAGGGGGAGGCGGAGAGGAGCGGGGAGTGCTTGTGTGGGGGACAGGCCCCTCGGGGAGCCGGCTCTCCGGTGGACAGATGTGGCCATGGCCAGGGACCCGGCAGCCGGAGCTATGGCCACTGCCTTCCCAGCCAGCCCCACGCCCGGCCCTCAGCTACCTGATGGAGGCGGGGACCCCAGGCTCAGGCGGGCCTGAGAGTGCTCCAGGCCGGAGCCAGGCCTCGTGCGGGCCCGTCCTCCTTCCTCGCGCCTCCACTTCTCCCTGCCCGTGTTAGTGCAGGGGCCGGACCTGCTGGTCAGCAGTGTCCCTCTCTGGAGTCTGTCCTACACGTGAGGCCGACCGGGGCAGCCCTGACCAGCGGCAGGTGCCTGTCCACGTCCCAGCACCTTGAGCTCTTGCTGCCTCCAGCTTCTGCGCTGTAGTGCTGGCTCAGGGCCACTAGGAGGCGCCTGCAGCATTCCCGCGCCTCTGGCTTCCAGGCCGGGGTGGCCCTCCCTGCGCGGGCGGGCATGTCAGCAGCCCTGTCTCTGGGCTCCTTTCCCCTGCTTGTCATCCCTCGTGTTGTGGGACAGACTTAACCTGACCACAGTGAGAGCTTGCTAGTTCCGGCTCCTGTTAGAGGGAAGCCCTGGCCCGCTGCTGCCCTCACCCAGCGGCCAGCCCCCGCCCCAGCCCCTGCCCTGGGGCGAGGTTTCAGAACTTGGCTGTTTGCAGGGCGTTGGGTGCCCCAGGCGCCGGCTCTCCAGGCCCCCCAGGCGGTGCTGCGAGTGGGCCCCTCGGCTCCCGGCCGCTCTGTCTTGGGTACTTTTCCTGACCCTCCTCCCCCTCTGCCAGTCCATGGCTAATCCGCCAGCAAAGCCCTCCACACTGCGTGGCTCCGTGCCCCCCCCCCCCCCAAGAAGGGGCGTTTCCGTGAGCCCACAGGCGGCAGCCTCCCTCCTGCCCGGGGAGGCCCACGGCCCCTCTGGCTTCCCTGCGCCTCGGGCTGGGCCACCCTCAGGGCTCCGTCCGGGGGAGCAGAGCTCGGGGGTCAGAGGCAGGTCAGAGTCCGGGACTCCTGCCCAGGGGTGCTCAGGGGCTCCGTGGGGGAGGCACAGGGTGGGCCCGTGTCCCCGGGCGCCTCAGTGGCAGGGAGAAGCTGCTCAGAAGCAGCCGATTAGGGGTCGGCTCACGCTGAGAGACAAGACAGAACTCTTGCTCATGATGTACATCTCACACGTTCCTCCTGGAGAACACGTGCTTCACTCCCTTCAAAGAGCAGATGTCCCCACGCAGGGTCACGCGGGCAGCGCCCAGGAGGGTCCCTGGCTGCGGCTGCAGCCGTCAGGGACCTTTGTTGTAAAGGCTCGGAAGGGACGTGCATTGGGTGGCAGGACAGGAAGAGAACGTTGTCCTGCTCCCGTCACCTGAGGAGGAGGAACGCACAGCAGCGACCGGAAAGCGTGCCGGGTGCCCACCCAGCCCGGTCCCTGCCGCCCCCTCCTCCCAGGTCTTACACGCAGGCCAGGACGGGGCACGCTGGGGGACGTGATGGTGCTCTCGGCTGCGGGGCAGGTGTCTGGTGACCTGGCTTTGGCGTGATGAGATGCAGGCAAACTACGGGGCCATGAAGGCTGCAGCCTGCCACGGCTGGGACGTGTATTTCACCGGATCTGCACAGGCTCCGGCCCGGGACCAGTCAGGACCAGGCCTCCATGGCCCAGTGCTCACACGCTTACAGGCCGACTTCCAACCCAGGGCCAGGGCTCCCGCGTGGCAGCAAGCCCCTCCGTGATGACGGTTGGTTTCGGATGTTCGGATCTGGCTCCCTTACCTGCCAGGGACTCTGGATTGGAGGAGGCGAGGCCACGGTGGGAGCCTGTGACTTCCCGATGGGCCGTGGGGACGGCCTTTGTCCGGGAGTCACCTTGGCAGGCATCCTGCCGAGGGGTGAGGGCCGGCCTTGCCCTCTGCTCCTCTGGCCGCATTCTGGCCACTGGGATCAGGTGTGAGGCGGAAACAGCCCGCCAGAGGCAGCACCGCCCACCGTCCCTCTGCTCACACGCTCCCCTTCGGAGTGGAGGCCGAGAGTCCCTGCAGACTCTTCCGGTGGGAGAGCTGGTGGCCGCAGGAGGTCACGTGACCCTGCTTTCCTCACCACTCACCCGCTCTGCACCCCCCAGGCACGCCACCTTCCTCCCTTAGGAAGTGGGGCCCCTTAAGACCCGGCAGGGGGAGAGGCTGTTCGTTGTTCCCAGGTCCGGCCTCTGCGCGCGGTTAGATGCCGGCCTGCAGGCAGCCTCACCCCGTGGCTCTTCACCTGAGCGACGCCCTGGGCGAGCTCTCTAAACCTGGACGCACTCCAGCGCGAGCCCCAGCCCAGGCTCAGCCCCCGAGGACGCGGCCCGGGCAGGTGCATGCACGTGTGTGTGTGTGTGTTCTCTGCTGTCTGCCCAGTGGGGTGTGCGTGAAGGACCCCAAGCCTTCGCGCTCAGAGCAGACAGGGCATAGCTTAGCCCTCCTCCCCTGGAGACCTGCCCGCTGCCCGAGGACGAGCCCCTTGGCCCGGGCTGGGCACGGAGAGCGCCTGAATCCTGGAGCTGGCCCGGGACTGGGCTTGTTGGGTTGAGTTAGGGCCCCACAAGGCTGGGGGGGGGGGTAGCAGGGACGTGCTCTAACCTTGCTCCTGCCGTACCACCGAGGCCCTGCCAGCTGCGGAGCGGGAGCGGGAGCGGGAGCGGCCTCACCTGCTCGCCAACAACGCAGTGGGAAGGAGTTCCTGGGGGCCCCTTGCGTCCCTTGCACGGAAGCACCCTGTCCTGCCCGAGGGCTGGCCTGAGCCGAAGGCGCTGGCCCCACCTGCACTCTGCTTCCGGTCAGGGCCGCTGGGGGCCGGTCTGGATGCCTGTGCATCCCTTCCCCATCAGAACCTGTGATGGGGTCCGACTCCCCCAGAGGAGCTCTGGCTGGTGCTGCCACTGCCTGTCCCCCGCGGAGCCGCCAGCATGGGCTGCGCCGGGAGGCCCCTCCTGCAGCCACGGGACCTGCAGCTAACTGGGTCCCGCCCCCGCCCGCGCTGCTGTCTGTGTAGCCTGCCCTCTGCAGCCGGAAATGCCCAAGCTGTGCCCACCACCTCCCCTGGCTAACGTGCCTTCTCTTCTGTTTTGTCCTTTCAGAAAAGCCAGAGCTGGTATAATGTAAGTACCCTGCTTCCCTTCTTACGGGGCATGTGGGCGGGGGGACGTGGGCGTGGGCGTGGCTGGGCATGCAGATGGGGGTGGAGAGCAGCTGGGCGCCCTGAGGCCTGCAGCACGCTGAGGGGCAGGGGGGGTGAGCCTCCGCCCGGAGCAGCCCTCCAGCCCAGCTGCAGTGGCCTCGGTGGTCGGGTCGGGCAGGGCTGTTGGGAGGGGAGGGTGTGCCAGGGAGGCCACAGAGCGTGGACCCCGTCCTTCCCTAGCCGCCTGGGCAGGGCTCCCCGGGACTTACTGGAGAGACCAGCCGGAGACCAGCAGACGGCTGGGGTCAGAGTGTAGGGCCGTGGGGTTGGGAGAAATGCAGCCAGAACAGGCCCCCAGGGGTCGAGAGACTGTGGCATGAAGGGGTTTAACACCCCCCCCCCGGGCATACCCCCGAAGCCCAAGGGTGTGCCCTTCCGGGAGGCGTCCACTGTGCTGGGGGCGGGGTGCCGGGGCAGCCTGAGTGTCCCTGGGTGCTCATACCCAGAAGCTGGGAGCACGCGTGTCCTGCAAAGGCCACGGCTCCAGGCACGTGGACTGGCACGGGGCGCTGAGGGGCGCTGAGGAGCCCCGGCTGGTCTCAGCGGGCCCTCGGGCTGTGCTCCGCCCCTGGGCTGCCCGGGCAGGGGTGGGGCCTGCAACCACGGCCTGGCCTGCCTGCTCAGTCGCCTCTGTCGCCGACCCTGCCGTTCCCACACCTGTCCTGCCGGGTCAGGACGCCGTCCCTCCCTGGTCCCCACCCGGCTCTGACCCTCCCTGGTCCCCACCCCGGCTCTGTTGGGCAGGTTGAGGGGCCGGAGAAGGTGTGGGACAGGTGGCTGTGGATGCCAGAAGTAGGACTCCCTGCGAGGGGGCGGTGGGGACCGGATGGAGCAGAGGCATGGGGTTAAGGTAGGGACTTGGGTCAGAATCGCTGTGTGCAGGGAGGAGGGAGATGTTCTCACTTGCAGCTCTCGGTGACCCCACGTCAGGCGCGTGTCGGGGAGCCTGGGGCTGCGGGCCTGCTGTGCGCGAGGCCTGCCTTTCCCTGGGCAGCTCCAAGGATTGGTATCTGCCCCACTCGCCCCACCCAGCACAAAGGGGCAGATGGCCATGCTGTGGGACAGGCAGCTTGATCCCTTCATTCCCACCCTGTGCCTCGGACCCCGCACCAGAGGTGGGGAGGGCGCTCTCCGGGGACTTTGGCTGAGCGGACGTCGGCATCCTCCCCTCCTCTGAGCCATGTCGCCCCAAGGGGAACGGGAACTGAGGAACTGGCCGCGTGGCTGCAGACCTGGGGGACAGTGGCCCTGCAGGTCCTCCTCCCGTTCCTCCGCTCTCTCCTCTCTTCTCTCTGCTTTTCAGTGGCTTTTGTTTCATCTCCCTTTTCCGCTGACCCCTCCCCCACCTGTTCTACTCCCCCCGCCCTCCCCCCCGCCCCCCGACTGCCCACCTCCTGGCGGCCCTGAGCTCTCTGATCCGAAGGCTTTACTTGACCCTGCCCTCTGTCCTCTCCCCGTTTCTCCTTCCTCCGCCCACCCTGAGGCCGGTGTGCAGCGCCCGCAGCGGGCAGCTAAGAGCGCCTGCGCCCCTGGGCTGGGAGGCCCCGGTGGCAGAGGGTGAGAGGCGGAGAGGAGGGGGGCTGGAGCCTGCATCCCAGAGCCTGCACCTGCGGGGCGTCGCCCTCGCGACTGCACCCCTCCTTATAGAACCGTCCGGGTACTGGTTCCCAGGCCTCTCCCCCTCTGCTAACCCTCCGGCATCTCCTTTCACCCTCCACCCCGCCCTCCCACCCGCCCCCACCCCCACCCCCACCCCCAGTGAATGACAGACTCCTGGTGGACTCTCCCTCCATCACCGATCATCCTCCAGAGGCCACGTGCACAGGGACGGCTGGCCGGGGCAGCGACCCGCTCCTCCCTCCCTCCCTCCCGGGCTCAGGCTGCCCCAGGAGGT
The DNA here is from genome assembly GCF_951640355.1 of Cnephaeus nilssonii. Taxonomy (NCBI): domain Eukaryota; kingdom Metazoa; phylum Chordata; class Mammalia; order Chiroptera; family Vespertilionidae; genus Cnephaeus; species Cnephaeus nilssonii. The sequence continues at coordinate 3,705,316 of NC_137093.1, forward strand.
CCTTCCCGTTCTCCGTTCTCAGTGGGCGGATGTCCTGGGCCATCCCTGACGTCCTCCTGCTGCTCTTCCTCTGGCCCGCTGGGGGGCGCCAGGCAGATGTGCCCGGGGCTGCTGAACTCCCAGCAGGCTGGGGCCGGAGCCGAGGAGGCGGTGGTGGAGGGAGGTGGTGGAGGGAGGTGGGATAGCAGGGAGACGCTGGGAGGCAGGCAGAAGCTGAGAGATGGGACCTCCCGCCGGCCACTGGTGGAGCTGCAGGCGCCCGGAGCTGTGTCTAACGTAGCTTTGTTTTTCCATGTTTTACATCTAAAGAGTGATCAGCAGCTGCCGCCTCAGGGAGAGCCCCGGAGGCCGGCTTCAAATAACCCCAGGACCCTCCCGCCCTCCTGCCATGAAAGCCCTGCCCCTTCCTAACGCGAGACCGAGGCTCTGGCTGGGCTTGCCCACTGCGGGGTGTCGGGCCCGCACAGCAGGCGTCACCCCACACGCCCCTCGGACGGCACCAGGGCGCCTTGGGCTGCTCCCTGGCGTGACTGCCTGGTGCGACCGGGAAGCTCCGACCTGGCTGTTTCCAGAGCCACCGGCATCCCTGCGCCCGCGTGCCCACCTCCCCAGCACGCCCCTCGGCGGCTCACACCGAGCTCGTGAGGGGCATCTCGCGTGTCTGTGCGCTGTTTGCAAACCCCCACCTGACGCACCCGGGCAGCCCGCGCCCCTCGCCTGCAGAGCTGCCTCGCAGTCGCCCAGTCATGGTTTGGCAGGCCCTTGCCCTGCCTGTGGCTTTGACCTGGTCCTGTTTCCTCTTGGTCTGCTCGGCCCTCCTCCCAGCCTCTGGGTTGCCCGATGATAGGCTCTGACCTCTGACCTCTGGGAAGGACAGGCCTCTATAATCTCCCTGGCCCCACGGTGCCGCCACCTGAGGCCCGTCCTGCACCTGGCAGAGGCTCTGCAGTCCCCTCCAGGGACAGACACGCTGGCCGGGTCCAGGACAGACAGGCTGGCCAGGTCCAGGACAGACAGACAGGCTGGCCAGGTCCAGGACAGACAGACAGGCTGGCCGGGTCCTGAACAGACAGACACGCTGGCCGGGTCCAGGACAGTGGGCGTCACGCAGGCTGCTGACCGTCGTGTGGACATCTCAGGCCCGCGAGACGTGGGTCTGATGCGAGACGCGCCCAGCACCCCCGCCCACCCCTCGGCTCCCTCGTCTGTCTCTCTTCTGCATTTTGCTTTATCTGTTTAGCCACAATGATAAGGCCCCTGGGCCTACAGAGTGGACCCAAGGGGGAGTGGCTGGGCCCAGGGCCACGTGGGAAGGCTGAGGCGTGACAGCGGCTTCTCCCCAGCCGGGCTGTTCAGGTCTGGCGGGAGGTGGAAGGTCGTCCGTCTACAACTGTCCAGGTCCCTCCGGGGCCGATGACATCTGCTCCCCCCACCTGACTGTCCAGTTTTATTCGCCGAGGCCCAGCGTGGGAGGCGCAGCCCTGTAGGCCTGAGACGGGGTCGGCAGAAGCAGGCGTGCGCGTCAGCAGGGGCGGAGGGCAGAACCGGCGGCTGTCCCCGCGGGCGGCCCGGCTGGTGCAGTGGGCGCGTCGAGGGTGAGGGGTCCCGGTGCCTCAGGCGGCAGAGGTGCTGTCCTCGGCTGCCTCGCCTCTCTCCTGGGGCCAGTCCTCTCCAGGCAACCCACCGCCCACCGAAGGAGCACCTGAGGCCAGAGAACAGCCCAGACGCTGGCCGCTGCCCCAGGCTTAGAGCCCTTGCCTGGCGCTCTGGTTAGGGTCAGAGCTGGCTGTTGCGTGGTGAGAGGGGACAGGGCCCAGCCAGGGAAGGCCAGGCACGTCCGGCAGGAGGCGACAGAGCCGAGCTCTGTAGGATGACGTGTGCTTGGGGGAGGCGGGGGCAGTGAGGTGGGGGCACAGGAAGGCGGCCGCTGTTACCCCCTGGGGCTGACTGCTCGGCCATCCCTCCCTGTTCCTCAGCCTCCTTCCCTCCCACCCGCACATCCCAGGAGACCACTCCCACCACCACCCCGGCCTGCATCACACCACGCCCACCCCTCTCTCCTTATCAGTCAGGGCCCCTCTCCTTGTCTGGCCTCTGGCTCCTCCCGCCCCGCCCTGCTGGATTGAGTTGGAGGCCAGGTTTCCTTGAGGGTGAGGGTCTTAATTAGTTTCCTCCTAGACAAGGCCAGTACTCCCCCAGGTCCACCTGTTTTCCTCCTGTGCTTCTCCCGCCTTGCTCCCCGGCTGTCCCCCGGAGGGCTGTCCCCCGGGGCCGTACCACTTGGTCCCAGCTCCCAGTGTTTGCCTGGAGTTAATGTTTAGCTCGGGGCCAGTTCCCTCCCCGGACCTGGAGCTCCGCTTCCCAGGCGGCCGGCTGGCTGCGGGGTGGGAGCCCAGGGCCCACACAGGGACGCACCCCCCGGCCCCAGTTCTCTGCGCGCCCGCACCTCCTCCTCCCCAGCGCAGGCCCACAGCTATAGCCACGCGCTTGCAGGGAGTCCTGCGAGGACCAGCCCGTGGGCCTGGGGCTGGGGGCTGGGACAGGCGTGTTCAGGCTGGGACGTGGAATTGCTGAGTTCTCCTGTGACTGCGGAGGACTGGCTGACACGGGCACAGGGCAGCTCAGACGCGGGGCTGGGAGGACGTTGGCGGGACCGAGCCCAGCACCGTATAGAATTGGGGGCTGTGTGGGCGTGTGCACGTAATGCCGTGTGAATGGGAGTGGCTTTCGAGGCGAGGAAGGAATGCGCTCATTTGGTGAAGGGCTTTGAGCAGCGGACATGTGAAGCCCAGCATGCCGGGATGTGGGTGATGTAGAGCAGGTCCTTCCTGGAGAAGGTGGCGTGTGGTGGGGCGACTGCCCCGCGTGGGGGGTGGCTGCAGGCGGAGGCTGTGCCCAGCGTGTGTGCTGAGGAGCCGGGAAGGACTCCCACTTTTCCTCCACTTCCTCCGACACCGTGTAGCCGGGAGCCTGGGGTCCTCCAGTCAGAATCGTTGGGGTTGGGAGTCGAGACTCGACCCTTTCAGTGCGTTGGGTCACTTTTGGCGCTGCCGTCCGTGCCGTTCCCACGTCGCCGGGCTCCCAGGCACAGCACCCATCGCCCATGCGGGCTCGAGCCTCCTTAGAGTGGGCACAGCCGGGAAGCTGCCTCTCCTGGGCACCCAAGTCTTCCCAGCCCCGGGCTGTCCGCTTCCGGCCCGGCTGCTCTCCGGAGCCCCGTGCCCTCCTCGCGTGGCTCCGTCCTCCCCGGGGACCTCAGCGTCCCCGCGTCGGGCTGGCTGCTTTGACCTGGGCCACAGGGTCTGCTCTGAGCAGCTCTGGGCCCACGGCCTGAGCCTCCTGGGAAATCGGGCCGGGCGGGCGCAGGGCAGGGTCCCTGGGGAGGAAGCAGACGCCTCAGACACCCAGTGCTGTGGCCGCAGCCTCTCGGCCATCTGTCCAGCCTCTCCCGTCCGCCGTCTGCAGTGAGCCGCTTCCCCTGCCAGACCTGGGCTGCTGCAGGGAACGGAGGACACGGTGGCTCAGTGAGGGGAGCGGTGCCTCCAAGAAGTCCCTGGTCTGAGTCTCGGGTTTCATCACCACAGCCCTGCCCGGCACCTCCTCACCCCTCCCCCACTTGGCGGCACCTCCTCACCCCTCCCCCACTTGGCGGCACCTCCTCACCCCTCCCCCACTTGGCGCCAGGCGGCTGCTTTCCATCGCAGGAAACATCTGCGGGCAGGCCAGGCGCGGGGTTACTGGAGGACGTTGGCCAGTGCCATCGCGGGGCCTGTCACTGGAAGCATGTGTAGGCTCTGGCCCTGCCCGCCACCCTCCTGCCTCCCCCCTCCCTCCGGCCACCAGCGAGTCTAACAAAGAAGTTGTTTGCTGTCAGCCCAGAGGAGGCCGGCTGGGAGGGAAGGGGTGTGTGGGGTGGGGGCGGCGCTGTGGCCACAGCCCTCGGTGGCCGCTCCGCCTGGGTGGGGGCCGTGAGTCACGGCGTGGCCCGGAGCAGAGTGCACACTGAGGGCTGTGCTGTGCGCGGGGCAGGCGGGCGGGCGGCAAGCGGGGCGTCAGTGCTTGCCCTGGAGCGGAGCAGCGTGAGCCACTGCTGTCCGTGAGTGCCGGGGCTGGCCTCTGCGCCCAGCGGGGCACCCTCCGCCGTGCAGTTGGCTGTCTCCCGGGGCCTGTGTGCAGCCCGCGGCTGCTCCGTGCACCTGCCGTGTCGGCGGCCGCTGCCGGCCTCGGCTGGCCCCTGGGAGTGGCTGTGCCACGGACCAGGCGCGGGGCTCCACGACATCCCCTCTGGCCGCCGGCCACGGGCCACTGGCCAGCAGGCCTGTCCCGAGAAGCGTGCTGACCACACCCTCCTTGTGAAGTTGGTGCTGGGCGCGGAGCCCGGGAGAGGCCAGGAGGCCAGTCAGGGTCGTGGAGCCAGCGGCCACTCGTCCGCGTTCGGCCCGGCGGGCCCGGCTGTGTTCATCCCGTGGGGCCTCGGAGCTCACGCCGCTGGGCTCCACGGAGAGGGTCGCCTTGGGGAGCGATGGAGTCTCTGACGGAATCTGGGGTCCTCTGGAGCCTCCTGCTGGAGCAGGGCCGCCAGCCCTCGCGGTGGCACCCGCTGAAGGTGACGGAGGGGCCTGCCGACGCGGAGCTCTGTGGCTGGCGTGGATCTGAGGAAATCCCGGCCGTGAGTGTGCAACCCCCTTTCTCTGTCTGTGGCGCTTCTGCCGCGCCCGTCACTCCCGCTCAGCCGTGCTCCCCAAGGGCTCCAGATCTGACAGCCTGGGACCAAAATGTGCCGTTAAAATAGGTGAGCCTTGCCCTTGAGGAGCTGGCTTTCGGAGCGCGGGTTGGGGGGAGGGGCGTGTCTCCGGCGTCGGAAGGGCCTATGGTGGCCAGCCGGCCGGCAGGACGCATCTGTGCTTGAGGTGCGAGGCGACGGGCTGGCCCCCGTCCAGCCTGCAGCGGTGGAATCGGGACTTTGCTTGCAGCCTGGTGAGGGAGCTCCTGTGCAGGCCGGCCCTGGGGCCGGGCCCGGAGGGTGAGGCTGGCTGAGGCCTCCTTCCCCAGCTCTGCTCCGAGGCGAGGAGCGGGGACTGGCGGCCGCCCTGCACCCCTCCCGGCGGAGCGCCCACTGGGCTCGGGAGCCGCCAGGGCCACAGGCCCGTGTGGAGGAGCATCAGGAGGAGGGCCTGCGGCTCCGGGACGCCCGTGTCCAGTTCCACCTGCGGGGCGGGGCCGTCCTGGGCTGACGTTGGGGCTGTGCTGCGATACACTGAACATACCCCACCTTGTAAGCCTCTGAGCACGCAGCTCAGGGGTGTTAAGTACGTCCACGTTGTTGTGCGACCAATTTCCAAAGCTTTTCATCCTGCAAAACCATAGCCCCTGGGTCCCCTCAACCAGGAGGCTGGCCACACAGTGGGAGCTGAGCCGCTGAAATGGACTCGGCCTGGGAGGCTGGCCTGTCCTCCTGTCGGCCCGTCCGCCCGCCCCAGCGACTGTGCTGACCACCTCTCGCTTGTGCAGTTCCACGCTGGTGCAGAGCTGAGGGGAGAGCAGGAGGCCAGTCCGGGTCTTGGTTTCCTCAGCGGTAATAGGAGGGTTGGGTTAGATCCGTGGTCGGCAAACCGTGGCTCGCGAGCCACATGTGGCTCTTTGGCCTTTGAGTGTGGCTCTTCCACAAAATACCACGGCCTGGGCGAGTCTATTTTGAAGAAGTGGCGTTAGAAGAAGTTTAAGTTTTAAAAATTTGGCTCTCAAAAGAAATCTCAATCGTTGTACTGTTGATATTTGGCTCTGTTGACTAATGAGTTTGCTGACCACTGGGTTAGATCACCTACCCTCTCCCGCCCCCCCCTCCCCCCCCGCAGCAAGATGACCCGCCTGCGGGCACGGAGGCTGTTGGGCAGCACGGAGTAGGTGGCCATCTCATCCCCACAAGTGAGTTCTGATGGGCGTCTCTGCTGTCCCCGCAGCACACGACCCCGAGGCCAGGCGGGGCGCGGGCTCCGATGGCAGCGAGGCCAGGCGGGGTGCGGGCTCCGATGGCAGCGAGGCCAGGCGGGGTGCTGGCTTAATGGCAGCGAGGCCAGGCGGGGCGCGGGCTCAATGGCAGCGAGGCCAGGCGGGGCGCGGGCTCCGATGGCAGTGTGGCCAGGCGGGGTGCGGGCTCAATGGCAGCGAGGCCAGGCGGGGTGCGGGCTCAATGGCAGCGAGGCCAGGCGGGGTGCGGGCTCCGATGGCAGCGAGGCCAGGCGGGGCGCGGGCTCCGATGGCAGCGAGGCCAGGCGGGGCGCGGGCTCCGATGGCAGCGAGGCCAGGCGGGGTGCGGCCTCCGATGGCAGTGTGGCCAGGCGGGGCGCGGGCTCCGATGGCAGCGAGGCCAGGCGGGGCGCGGGCTCTGATGGCAGCGTGGCCAGGCGGGGCGCGGGCTCTGATGGCAGCGTGGCCAGGCGGGGCGCGGGCTCTGATGGCAGCGTGGCCAGGCGGGGCGCGGGCTCTGATGGCAGCGTGGCCAGGCGGGGTGCGGGCTCAATGGCAGCGTGGCCAGGCGGGGCGCGGGTTCTGATGGCAGCGTGGCCAGGCGGGGTGCGGGCTCCGATGGCAGCGAGGCCAGGCTGCCGGACTCAGGCCACACGCCACTCAGTGACCACATTCTTTGGGCAAGTGGCTTCGCTTTGTGCCTCAACGTCCTCCTGTGTAAAACGGGTAATAAAAACCCCGCGGGCATGCGAAACGCTGTAGGTGGAGGTTCCCGCAGTGCTTGGCGTGTGGACACAGCTCATCACGCGTTCGCTAGTTGGGCTCTGGAGGTCATGTGCATGTGGTGCGGGACTTGGTGGTAGTCAGCAAGGTGTCCGGTGTGGGCTCTGCTCGGGGCGGCCAGCGGCCGTCGGGATTGGATGGCTCAGCATCTGTTCGGAGTCACGTCTGGGCCGAGGCGTGTTGTTCCGGGGTCTCGTCCCGCCGCGAAGGCACGGCGTGCTGCTCCCAGGCACTCACTCCCAGGGGCCCCGACACTTGGTTCAAGCCCCCGGCAGGTGGTTTTCCGTTTGGGACTCGACGGCAGAGCTCTGCTGAGCGGCAGGTAGCAGGGTGTCCGCTCGGACCAGGGCAGCTCGTGTGCTAAGCAAGACAAACAGCAGCTTAAATCCACGCGAACGAGGCCGAGCCGTGGACAGCACCGGCCCTCTCCTGGAGAACCCCTCTGAGCTGCAGCCACGCGTCCGTTCTCTCTCTGCTCCCTGGGGTGCGCCTGCTCCCCGGCACAGGAGCCGCCCGGCCCCGGCTCAGGCGGCCAGGGAGCCTCTGACTGGTCGGGCCGCTGCGTGCCCAGCGGCGTGCCGCGCTCCCGCTGCCATGCCCGGCTCCCTGCACCGGGCGCTGATTGTTGGTGCCTTGCATCTCCAGCGCACATTTCCTTTTCTTTTTTAAGATCCTGAGCTTGGAGCAGGGTTTTCGTGTATTCAGCGGGCTCGTGGTATTCCCAGGGAGGATTTGCTAGGGCAGTTTACGGGTATGAGTCTGCACTGAGGCACCGAAAAGCTAGGTGGGCACAGGGGCAGCTGGAGGCACAGGTGGTGGGAGGCGGTGAGCGCTGGCCCGGGAATCGAGGGAACTGCACTGACGGGCTGGGGGCCGCGGGCGGGGAGCCGCTCTCTGGCCTCAGCTTCCTCGTGGGTGACATGGTGCTGGGTGCGATGACCTTCTGAAGGACGGTGCGGGATGAGCTCAGGTGCCTCCAGCTGCTTCTAATTACTTCTGAATTCTCTGCTCTGTGCTTATTCTAGCTACTCGTTCTGTGGGTGGCTTTGTTAATAGTCTGTAAAGTGCGACTCCCCCTGAGATAACATTGGCATATGACGCTGTGCTGGTTTACGTTTTATGAGGTTTTTCCGATCATGAGCGTCACACACAGCAAGTGCCCACTGTTAGTCGCGGCAACTTCTGAGGCGGGTGATGGGCACCTGGTACTCTGAGTCCTGCCTGGGACGGGGAGCCCCGGGCTCCTGCTTCCTGCTGGCTGAGGCAGAGCAGCAATAGCGGACGCGGGTCCCGGGAGCTCCCTGGAGGCGGCCTCCTCCTGTGTCCTCTGGCTGTGATGTGGGCCTGCTCAGGACATCTGACTCTTTCTCATGGACGGACACTGGACACAGAGCCTCTCACAGCACCGTTCTCTCCGCCGCGACGTTCCCACGCCACGCCACGCCCCTCTGCCTGCCCTGGCCGCCGGGGCCTGCGGGACAGCAGAGCCCGCTGTGCCTCTAGAACACGCCAGCAGGTGCTCCTCCCGCCCCTTCCTCCCCACCCCACAGAGCTGGGAGCACCCCCTGACCTCGGCCGTTGTCGTGCAGGTGTTAAGCCCCACTTACAAGCAGAGAAATGAAGACTTCAGAAAGCTCTTTAAGCAACTTCCAGACTCGGAGCGCCTCATTGTGGGTGAGCGGGTGCCTGGTGGCGGGGGTGGGAGGGGGGTGGCCAGGAAGGAAGTCTGGGAGCTCTGGGACCTCACACGGGCTGCTCTGTCTAGAGATTCCCAAGTCAGAGCCAGCTGCAGGGAGAAAGTCTGTCTGGGAACAGGGAGGGCTGTCCAGAGCACTGGCCCCGGGTTGGCTCCGGGCCGAGCCCGGCGTGTGTGGTGCCTCAGAGAGAGCCGACCTGGGAGAGTCTCCCGCCCTCACCTCCGCAGATGGGTCGGCGGTGAAGGGGGGTGATCGTGGGTTGGAGAGGGGCATTCGGTGACTTTAGAGGCCTCTCTACCGCCTCTCCTGGTCAGCCCCTCCTCTGCCTGCGGGCAGTGGTGTGTCACGTCCTTCGATTGCCCGAGGACGAGATGCTAGGGACCCCTTGGCTCTAGTTCAAACCTAGTCAGTGGTAGGCAGGTGGGCCCCTCACCCCTGGTGCGGGGGCGGGGGGGGGGGGGGGCAGGCATGCCGACTCCCAGTGGTTACAGGAAGTGCTTCCGCCTCTGAGCCCCGCCCTCCCCCCCCTCCACACAGATTACTCCTGTGCACTCCAAAGAGACATTCTTCTTCAGGGCCGACTCTACCTCTCGGAAAACTGGATCTGCTTCTACAGCAACATCTTCCGCTGGGAAACGCTGGTAAAGACTGGGGCGGTCCCCTTGGCGGGCTCAGCACGCTGCCCCACTCGTCCCCCTGCGGGCTTGAGGCGCCGCCCTGCCGTGTGCAATTAACGCAGCACGTGCCTGAGTCTTCAAGGCCAGATCTCTGCCCTCTTACCCTCTTGAGAGTGTTGAGAGGATTTGCCCAAAGCAAATATTTGTCAATCGTCGTTGCAAAGCCAGACGATGGAGTAAAGGGGCTTTGGCCTTGGGACCCAGACGGGCTTGCGCTCTCTCTGGATCCCGCTGCTAATTAGCTGTGCGGCTTTGGGCGAGCCCTCTGCCTCTCCCTCCTCACCGTGTAAAGCAAAATGGGGAAAGGTGGACTAGCTGACGTGTATGGTCTCCGTGGTGCCACTGCTTCGTGGCTGCAAGTGGCACCGTGCTGGCCCTGGCACCTGTGCCAGGCGGTGAGCAGGAGAAGGGGAGCTCCCTGGACCGAGAGTCCAGGCCCCTGGGGCTCTGGGCAAGGCGTGGCCCCACCTCGCTACGCGGCCTCTGTGGACGCAGGGGCTACGCCAGATGGTCTCCTAGGAGGGCCAGGAACAGGTAGACGGATCGTTTCTTCTGTCTGCACTGGTGCCGGGCGAACACCCTCTGGCTGTCTTAATGCCTCTTTGCTTGCCATCCATTGTCTGTCCCTGTGGGAATGCCAGCTGACTGTCCGTTTGAAAGACATCTGCTCCATGACTAAGGAAAAGACAGCTCGCCTCATCCCCAACGCCATCCAAGTTTGCACTGACTCAGAAAAGGTACGTGGGGTCTCACCTTGGACTTGACCCCCCTCCCCTAAGCCCCAACCCCCCAACTTCTGTATGTCTGCCCTTCCGTTGCATTGATGGGGAGGCTGCAGGGTTGGGGCGTGAGATGGGAGAGTGATACAGGTTGCAGAACTGCCTCCGTGGGGGGCAGGGCGTTTGGGAGGCTGAGGAGCGGGGGCCAGAACACTGGCCTTGGAGCCAGGAAGCCTGATTTGAGAGCTGCGACCGAGGGCAGGCGATGTAACCCTCTAGGCTCGGTTTTCTCAGGTGTACATGGAGCCGGCCGGACCGTTTTAGATACAGTCTCTTGAAAAGGCATCACCCATTTGAAAACACTAAGTTGTAAAGCGTGATGCAGATGTAAGTTGCTGTCATTGTGCATCAGCAGAGCTCACGGAGAGGGGCGAGGAGTCTGTAGGAGATGAATTGTCACTGTGGGTTTGGGGAAATGTGGAAGATAAAACTTAGGGCAGAGAGGTACTAGGATCGTGACCACTGCCTTCGGGGGCGGGGGGGGGGGGGGGCTCGGTTCCTGCCCATCACGAGGCTGACTGTGCCCTTGGACTCGGGCAGCTCAGTGACAGGAACGTCAGGGCCAGGTAGTGGTTGGTGTGAATTCTGTTTCTGGCACAAGTCAGCCTTGGGATTCTAGCGGTCACCAGCTCCACAGCCGTTTCTCTGTTAGGTGCCAGTGCCCCGGTGCAGATTCCTCACATTGACAGGAAATTAATTAGAAGGTGGCTGGCGGGGCAGGACTGGGTGAGAAGGGCCGGACACGCCCTGGAGCCAACCTCCCACAGTCCCTCCCCGGCCGCACCTGGGGAGGCGCCGCAGCTCGAAGGGAGTCTGCAGAGTGAGCGAGTCCCTCTGGCAGATGGGGTCCCTCAGCCTGGCCTGCAGCGATCGGGCTGAAACCGGCTCTCCGACATCCACCAAGGGGTCCCAGATTGCGAGAGGGTGGTTCTCGGGTGGGTGATGCACCCCAGAATCGGGCTCCCTCCTCTCTGGTTCCGGGTGTGTCACCCGAGAACCACCGCTGCCAAGTCACCGCAGCTCGGCAGCTCCTGTGTTGAGCGTCTGGCCCCTGGTGGTCAGTGCATTCATAGCTACCCATTGGAGTATCTGCCACCTGGTGGTCATTGTGCATCATAGCTAGCGGTCGGACAGTCGCTTAGCCATTTATACATATAGACTAGAGGCCCAGTGCATGAAAATTCATGCACGGGGCGGGGGGGGGGGGCCCTCAGCCCGGCCTGCCCCCTCTCACAGTCCTGGACCCCTCAGGGGCAGGAGGCAACCCGGCGATCAGAGGAAGGCGATGCCCCATCACACCTCTGCTGCTGCCACTGCCAGCCGCTCAAGCCTCAGCCGGCCCTGGATACCTGAGCCTCGGGCGGCCCAGGGAGGCTGGGTAGCCACCATCTGAGGCTTGCCTGTGCCTTGGGCCGGTGCTGGGGGGCTGAGGGCGGGTCCGGCCACACCGTGCGCCTGCCACCCTCCCCTCCCCCCCGCAGCAGGGCTGAAAGGACTTAGGGACCCCAGCGGGGCTGAGGGGACTGGGCGCCACCATCTTGTGGCTATGGGCACCGCCATCTTTGTGACGGCGTGACGGTCAACTTGCATATTCCCTCTTTGTTAGATAGGATTAGCACTTATGTTTATTTCCCAAGGCTTTTGTATGGTGTAAATACAGCAACATCTGTGAGGCACCTAGAACGTGTTCAGACAAATCTGGTTTTGTCTGGCTTCCTGCATGTTATAAAGGGTCCCGCTGATGCATAAGCTCCATGAGAGAAGGGGTCTCCCCGTTTTGTTTGCTGTTGTTCCCCAAGCATGTGGGATGGTGCCGAGCACATGCTAACCCTCAATGCCCTGCTGAATGACTGAATACAAGGCTCCCCGTCACCCAGTTCCAGCCGGTGAGAAAGCAAGTTTTCCATGGAGATGAGAGCTTCGAACAGGAAGGGGGAGATGAGGGGGGCGGGTGACCGGAAGGCCTCGGTGACAGTGGGGGCCGGTCCCAGGCACCCCCGTGCTTGCGCATCACTGAGCATCTTGCCGGGATCACGGGCCTGAGAGCCGTATTTGAGGCTGGAATCGGTGGCTCTTTTACAGGAAGGAGCAGCGTGTCTTCGTCCCTATTGTACTGTAAATCTGAACCGACATGTTTGCCGTTTTCTCTTCAATCAGCACTTTTTCACTTCGTTCGGGGCCCGGGACAGGACGTACATGATGATGTTCCGGCTGTGGCAGAACGCGCTCCTCGAGAAGGTAAGCACTGCCCAGCTAGAGCCTGAGCCTGAGGAGGGGCCGATCCGACTAGCGTGTCCTTCCCCCTCAGCGTGGGCCCTGTGGTGGGGCTGCTCTGTACTGGGGCCTGGCAGCTCCCAGAGGCCCAGGCTTCCTCGTGGTCCGGGAAGTCCTCCAGACGTGCTCACAGGGGGTGTCACCTGAGTCCTGGAGGTCGCCCGCCTGGGCCAGCCTGCCTGCTGCCTGGCCAGGGCCCTCCGGGCTTCAGCACGTCCAGCCCGTGTGAAGCGTACCGGGATTTGTTCGTGTCGGGTGTGATAGGCACAGACACGTGGAAGTGACTCCGTGAGTTTTATACTTACTAGTGCACGTCTGCCCTGGAGCAGAAGCGCGTCAGGCCACGCAGGGCCGCTGGGAAAGCACAGGATCTGTTGGGAGGCTGAGCCTGGGGAGCATGGGCAGAGCCTATGAGGTTTTCCCAGGACGGAATGGGTGAGGCTCGGGCTGGGCAAGCCAAGCACACTTAGGATTGGCTAGTTTGAACAACTGAGTAGGGCGTCAGGGTATAGAGACTGCCTCTAGTTGCCTGGTGCATGTCCCTGGGGTAAGGAGGACAGGGAAATATAGGTGTTGAGCATAAGAGCTAGATAAAGAAGTTGGTGGGGTACGGGCTCTGGATTGGCTTGTTACACATGGAAGGTGTGCTCTTAGGCAAGTTTTCTAGCTCCAGGAATTAGCTGACCCTGGGAGGAGCAGGTGCTCCCGTCAGCAAGGCCTCAGACGCCAGAGCATCAAAAATATAGAAACGAGAGAAATAGTTAATACAGCACAGATGACTACTCGAGTGTTTGGAGGACACAGTGGAAACACATAGATGAAGGAGATGTCATGATTGCAGCCCTTCGAGAACTCCCCTAGACGTGCCGTGAGGTGCTAAGAAACAGCCTCCAAGCCAGAGAAGGAGGCATGAGAAAAAAATTATGTAATTATAATTATACTAGAGGCCCGATGAACGAAATTTGTGCACGGGGGGGGGGGGGGGGGGGGGCGTCCCCTCAACCCAGCCTGCACCCTCTCCAATCCAGGACCCCTCTCACAATCCAGGACTGCTGGCTCCTCACTGCTCACCTGCCTGCCTGCCTGATCGCCCCTAACTGCCTCTGCCTGCTGGCCTGATTGCCCACAACTGCACCCCCCCCCCCGCCAGCCTGGTCACACCTAACTGCCCCCCTCCCCCAATGGCCTGGTTGCCCCTTACTGCCCCCTTCCCCCGCCTGCCTGATCGCCCCACACAGCCTGCTGTTCAGTCATTTGGTCATCCCTCACTAACCACCCCCTGCCGGCCTGGTCGCCTCATGCAGCCTGCTGTTCAGTCATTTGGTCATCCCTCACTAACCCCCCTGTCAGCCTGGTCACCCCACGCAGCCTGCTGTTCGGTTGTCTGTCCGGTTTTTTCGGTCGTGACGGCCCCTGGCTATTTATATATTAGGATTATCTGTGACATAAGTAAATATATGAGTGTATCTTCCTTGACGGTAGCCCAAACTTACTACTATCTAAAGAACATTAAGTAGGTTTATTATGTAGAATTTGTTCCAACCCAAAAGTCTATATAGCCCTGTATAAATCCTGTAACTTATTTGGTCTGAGATCTCTGCCTTTATTAGCCATCAGTAATGGTAAAGCGATAACGTGTTTGAGTCTCCACGGGCAGGTTGGAATTTTCTGTTCACAATTACTATCATTTCTACATGAGACAGGTCATCCATGTGGCTCACTAAAGTTCTAACCAAATGACTGTAAGCCTTCTGCCTCATGAACAGGGTCTCCCCGTGACGTTTGTCCTGATAGTGGCAGACAAGCTGAGCTGTGGAGCTGGTCAGGGAAGGCTGCATGGAGGAGGCGAATTGTTAAGAAGGGGCACAGAGGTAGATGTGGCCCAGGCAGGATTAATGGTAGACATAAGGCCAGAGATAGGAGCAGGAGGCCCAGATAAAGGAGCAGCGCCTCCCTCTGGCTCTGTGAGAGACGGCACAGAGCCACCCCCCCCTGCTCCCCCCCCCCCCCCCCCCCCCGCCACACACACACCTCTACCCTGCGGCTTAGAGAGAGCCCTGCCTGTGTTGTGCTGGGCAGGTCTCTAGACCTCTGGCTCAGGCATCCTCACAGCTCCTGCTTCTCAAACTCTGCCTTGAAGAGCACTCCGGGTCTTTGTCACACCGCTGGTGGGAAACATGCTTTAGGTTTGCCTCTGGGAGCAGAGGGCATCGCGCCAGGCAGGGCCACATGGGGAAGACCTCACATGGG